>NW_012130068.1:6292641-6329716 GCF_000143395.1 Atta cephalotes | reverse complement strand
GTAAGTATTACGCTACTATGTATACATTACTTACTTAAAAATAAAGTAATAAAATAAGTACTATATATATATATATATATATATATATATATATATATATATATATATATATATATATATATATATATATTATATTATGATAATAATATTATATTATGATAATATTACAATAAATTTCTGTTAAGTAATTTCTCTTTAATTTCAGTAGTGTTTATTTCTTTAAGCTTCAATAAAGTGATACATCAAACAGTATTACAAATTATAACATTAAATAATAAAATTGAAAGTACCTATGTTTTTGTATTTTAAAAACGTAGAGCCAAATTCAAACTTCTCATAAATACATGTTTCAAGTTCCCGAACAAGTAGAATAGTCGAAGGAAGAGTTTCTCCCTACTGAATAGGTTTTCACTAGCCTCGTATAATTAAACCCCGCGGGTTACAGCAGCGCATTTCTCAGTTCTCTACTCACGTTATTATTCTGAGACCCACGGACGGACCCGAATGACCACAGACATTCATTATTATTACACTTATTAGCGACTGTGTCCCAATCAGAGAGCACTTATAATGCGCGTCTTAAGTATAATCCAGTTCGAGTAGAAATGATTCAGGACAGTTCCGAACCTGATTGTTCGGAGTCAAGTCGGCCGGAGAAAACAGCGTGATCATAATTACCGTCTCGTCGTAAAGATCCTCTGTCTATTTTGTCGTGTCGAATTATGGACGCTTCGTAGGAGAGGAAGAATACTGACCCCCGACAAGAGCGGAAACCAGTTGGTCTTCTTATACGTCGTTTTCAGTTCCACTCTTGGCACAGCTTGATTCGTACGCCCGTAACCGTAAGCCGTAAAATACAATGCCGTAAAGTATAACGCGACCGTTGTGTCGTAGGTAGATACACGAGAAACCGAGGGATTTAGCTTAGAGGTCATCGCACGAACGCTCTCTTTCAACGACAGGATAAGACGTTAATTCGATGCTTCCTGCTCGGTTAAAACCGAGATTTTGCTGAGGCGATTTCAGCCCCCTTTCCTTCTCGATGTTACGTAAGAACATACTCCGCGAGATACCTCTCTATGATTTCTGCACGCTTGGATCTTTTCGCTTCACGCGAAGTTGTTTGATCTTCGGAGATAAACAGCAATGTAATTTTTACGTATAATGGATTTAGAAATTATATAACACGTAAATACACAGAAAATACAGTTTTGTTGATATATTTAAAAATTTAGCTAAACACAGAGTTGAAAATAATTTTGTTAGCTCATCAAAATAATTATGTAAAACACTCTGGTTGTTAGAAAGTCGATACAATTTTTTGTAGTTCATCATAAAGTTTTATGTCCATACAGTTGATAGTCCAACAAAATTATTTTTAAATCTGTATCTAGCTAAATTTTTAGATACTTCAGCAAAATCGTTCTTTCCGTATAATTCTTATAAACTGTTTAATATTAAAATTTTTAATATTAGATATTTTCAGTTTAAAAATAACTTCTAATAAGAGTTTAAATCATTAGAAATATATTTTGCTTTTACATCAAGTATAATGCATACATATTTCGTAATTTTTTGCAAATTCTATTTTCCTTATCACATCTTTCTAATTAGATAACACAATATGAACTGCAAAAGTAGAAAAATTTGGAAAGGAATTTTCACCGTATGTACACCGAGTCGAAGAAGTTTTTAATGATTCAAATTCGACCGAATATGCACCATATTCTCAAGTGGAAGTTTCGAGAGTTGTTCGAGAGGGCAAATTGCCAATTGCAATCGCGAGTTAGAAAATTTCAGATGCGACAGCGTACTAACGCGAAGAGTTTCTCTATCTCTTTCTCTCTCTCCCTCTCTCTCTCCCAGCTCGTGACATATAGGATTACTCATATTTGCGGAGTTCAAAAGGTCGTTCGAGAGAGAATCGAAAATCGGAATTGAGAAACCTGCGAACGGATTTACTATGAAAACAGATATACACAAGTCGTGCATCATCACGATAACCGGTTTCAACAATTTACCAAAACGCTTTAATTACCCAAGACCGCCGTGTAGATTCTCTAGTTTGAGCTTTTTCGTCCAGCTTCTTTTAATAAACATTGTTAGCGCAAATTCACTAATCATAGCAATGCAGAATATTGGTTAAACGAAGCCCGAACTGCATCTCTGTCATGCTCGGTAAAATCGCTTGGTAAACTGAGGTTAGACGTGAGACAATAAAACTAGCTCAACCAAATGAGCGTGCAGGCGAGCATGCGTAAATTGCGCTCTCAGTCTCGATACTAATCTGTCGTAACGCGCGATACAATTAATAAAATCATATGACTGATGGATAGCCCGAGGCATACGCTTTCCTCAATCTATCTACCAGAGAATAGGGCAACGTTCGCCGTCACCGTAATTTCAAAGCATATCTTACATCTATATAAATTCCCATCCGGGAGTTTTTTTTTCCTTCATGCAAATTACGGAAAAATTAATTAATTCTTGATAATCGTTAATCCTCCGCTGGTAACATTGGACCTTTTTTAAAGCATATTTTTTTATTGTAAATTCTCTGATAGATAAAACAAATTAAGTCTACAAAAATTTATAAAAATAAATAAATTATGAACTTACTTTTATGATAGTAAAAATTTATTTTAAAACTTTCACAATTAAGAATTTTTTTTCAAATATGTATACAATAACATAAAAAATGAACGATTTTACTGAAGTTGAAAAATTTAACTAAATACATAGATCTGAAAATAATTTTGTTGAGCCATCAAAATAATTATGTAAAAATCTCAATGCTGCATAGTGCTGTAAAAAGCAATTCATTTAAGCAACCTACATAATTATTTTGATGGTCCAACAGAATTATTTTTAAAACTGTATCTAGCTAGATTTTTTAATATTTCAGCAAACTTTTTGTGAAATAATATAAAAATCTGTGCTAAAGTTCAAAGAGCCAAGTGACTCTTGAAAAGATGAAAATTTCACGTTGCCAATGGAGAGTTAATTATACGGCAATAATTGAGTGTCTTAACTTTTTATTTGAATCTGAACATGAATTCCCACAATTTTCCTTATCACCATCCAAGCAACGTGAGTCGTAAATAAAACGCGATAGCAGCAATTGTCAGGCGATTTCTGCGAGCGGCACATATATGAGTTGCGTTGAAATAATTATACGCGATAAAATAAATATTGTATTGTGTTGTTATTAATAGCAACCGTGCTAACGTGCATGACTAGAAATTGGAGCAAACTTGAATATATGTTCTAAAACCAAACTAATATACATTGCATGTTATTAAATCAATATATAATTACATCAGACATGTTACATCAGACAGGTTCATTGCTCTCTTGAACTTTTTTTAACCTTCTAGCAGTAAGTATATCTCGAGTTTTATTAAGAAAGATTAATTTTTAATTAATTAATAAAAACAAAGTTTTTATGCCACAAAGTGGCATAAAAAGCTATGAAAATGTAGGATAATTAAAACCGCTAAGTAAATGAGATAATTTGATAATTTATTAGTAATAAAATTAAGAGTTATTATAAAATCAATGAAAGTTAGTAATTATTCACTTTATCAGCTCTGTTAAAAATAATAATTGCAATTCAAAGATATAATTATAATATATGTGAAATTAAAATTATTAAATGTAATATTTATTCTTATCCTTCACGAGAAAAGTAGATAATATAATATTTATATAATTTCCTCATATAAAATATAATTAAAGAATGTATAATCGAATATACTAAAAGAAGACTTAACAGAATACTTATTAATATAAATCTCCAAATTTCTCAAATTTCTTTAATTCTCAAATTTCTAATTCTGGAGAATGTAAAATTTTAAATTTTTAAACATAATCTCTAGCATATATATTAACAATTGACTAACTACTGTAAGCAAAATTCAAACACTATATGCGTTTTAAACATTTTCTTAAAAGCGGCAAGTTATATCGTAGAAAATTCTCTTTCAGTTCCATGTACCATTCATATGCAGATGCATTATTAGCGTACATCATTCCATCGTATTTAATTTTCATAAAATGTAATCCGTAGAAAAAAAAACCCAATGGAGTTGCATAAATAAATGTATTCGTAGTAATAAGGTCGTGCTATAAATATGTACGTTTAATTTTCATCATTACTATTATCATACTTTCGAGATTTTACGTGATAGGTAAATGGACCAGATTCGATTCACATTAATTCGTTACACATTAATTACTTTACATGATTTCACAACATTATCGATTATAATAAACGAAAAAAACATTACAAATTGCAATTTACAATTCACATAAAAAAATATACTATGATATATTAATTAATTTTACGCAAACATAGAAGTTCATTCCTAGCAAAACTTTCTTTCGAAGCAAAAATAAAATTGAAAATATGTTCAAGTATCACGAGTACATCATAATTGAAAGATTGTCAGTAATAATTATCTGAAAATCTTCAACATCGGAAAGGTAAAGATCGAGAATCGGAGATAATTCCTATGGCAGTTTCTGCAGAAATCAATTCAATTCGTGGGCGAGGTCAAGGATCGGTACGATTTAGTTGGCTAACACTATGATTAGAGGAACAGCAAAGCCATAAGCTTTCGAGCACGTTGATTCAAGCTGCGACAACGTTCACGAGGTTCATAGTGCAGCAAACGGTTTACCGTTTCTTGCCGAGAGCCTGTCATATATCTGTCCTTCTTTCTCTTCCTTTCTTTTTCCTCTCTCCCTCCTTCCCCCCCCCTCTCTCTCTCTCTCTCTCTCCTCGACATTTTTTGTCTCTCTCTGTTCAACCTCTCGCTCAGTCGAGTGCAATACGCGCCATGGAGGATGATACGTTCTGCTCTCTCGCTTCCCGCTCTAGCTTGGCTCTCTCAGCTGGCCGCGCTCTATTCACGTGTATTACTGAGAGACGAAGAGATTACCAGCTCGAGGCTGTGACTCATTCGTATAGCGCACACTATGAAAGCCGTCGCCGTGATAATCCTCTCCAGTTTCTCCGGCCCGATGTTGCCAGATCAATGGAATCCCAGGACGTAGAAGTTCACCAGACCCCAGTCAAATTCACAAGTCTCGGATGTATCTAAACGAAAATCCCACTTCGAAAAGTAAAAAGTTCAAGTGCATCTAAAATTATTATTCCATAGATCTTAAATAGAGAAAAGATTCGAAAATTCAAATAAACGAAAATCTCACTTCGAAAATTAAAATGCAAAATTCAAATGTATTTGAAAAAAGTTGTTATATCTTAGATTCTTAATATACAAAGAGAAGATTCTTATTTAAAGTGACAAATGTAACAGAAGTCTCAGTTTCTTCTTAGATTACGATAAGATGTGAACTTTGCTTCTACACTTTTGAATTTAACGGAGAATAAAAGCATGTTGTACATGATAATCGATGTTGCCCTCTCACATTAACTTCGGAAACGTACTCGAAACCGTTTGAAGCACGTGAATTCCGCGATGCTCTCTTGTTCATAAGACTAGCCTCTTCTCCAGCAAACCCCCTCTTCTTAACGGACATATCTTAACGACGTAGGTCACGGAGGCCAAAGAAGCAGTCCATTACTCTGTATCTCCGTGAAGGAATTACTCGCTCGGGAAAAACATGACATCTCTTATTCCCGGCGACGATGAACGACGTTCAACATCACCCGTAACCCCTCGAAGCAACACTTCGGGAAGCGTGATCGCCGCTCCTTCCTTCGTGAAAGATCGGTGATTTTATTCGCAAAAAAATTAAGGCCTAACGAATTGTTGTCTTCAACAAATTTTGAAGGAACTAAATACAGAGGATATTCCGATTCTGGTATATTTCTATTATTACATTACCTTTCTGTTATCAAAGAAAATTGATAGTATATTAGTCAACACTGAAAAATGTTTGGTTTGAAAATGAAAGAACCAGAAAATTCTAATCGTATCAATCGGAATTCTAGGTTGAGTTATCTCAATCAGAATTATATAAATTTATTCTTCTTAAAACTTTTGGAGTGAATCTCACTCTGAAGAAACATCACTATTTAAAGATTGGATATTGAGTCACTCTTTTTCAAGAATTGCTCAATTTTCACTCTTTAGAATGAGATTCCACTCCAAAAAATTTAGAGAAAATAAATTCAACCAGAAAATTTGATTTGTCTTAATTTTTAACCAGAACATTAATTAATACCAGATCCTTTTTTAATATATTGATACTAAAACAGCCCATTGTTTGAGTACTTTGACACTAAATTAATCAATTTTGTAGATAAATGACTTGATAGATCTGAAATCAGATTAATTTTCACTCGTTACAGTGAGATTCCACTTAAATAATTTGACAAAGAGATCCGGAATCATATTAATTTTCACTCTTTAGAATGAAATTCCTTTAAACAATTTAAAGAGAATAGATTCAACCAGAAAAGTCTGATCTATTTTTAATTAGAATTCTAATTAACGCAACCAGATCCTTTTTCAGTGTATTGATATTGGAATAGCTTACTGTTTGAGTATTTTGATGCTAAATTAGTCAGTTTTATAAATAAGATAAATAGCTTAATAGATTTAAAATCTTCAAATTCTAAGAGCTTGTAAATGCGACATCAGACGCCGAGGAGTTATCTCGATCTGTCAGTGAAACTTAAGCCGAAGACGTGCGAGCTATCGTGAAACTCTATTTAGACGGTAGGCAAACTCGAACGAGTATTTATCTGCGCTGGCAGATAAAGCGTGGCGCGCGTCTTAGCACGACTCGCGATAAAAATTTCTATTCTGTGCGGAACATAGCAAACAGCGATAACGAGCGACCGATGATTACGCATATCAAAACGGAGGATATTGGATAACGATAGGTAGAAACCAAAACAAGTATACACAGGAATGATTGCAATTAATTTACGAGTAACCGAGAGAAAGACTTTTAATTCCACGTTTCGGAACGCCCGTGATTTGTTTGTTGTATGCATCGCGCGTTACACGATGATGAATATTCGCAATATTGTTACATCATGCCGCAAAATATTCCGTTTCATCTGATTATTTTTTTTTAAACGGAAAAAAGCTACTTGAAAAAGCTATAAATCAAGAACATTATGATTATGACTATCTTTTTGAAATCTGCTTCACTCAAATTCAAAATGAAATCAAGTTTTAAATAAACAAGTAATTCGTACACAAGTAATTCGTATACAGTACATTTTATAAAATATTTTAATTTAATAACTGATTGTAGAAAATGGTAATTTTTGAATTATGTCGCGTTATAGCAAATAAATAATATGATTAGAGCAATCAAAGTTATTGACAGTAGTTCGAATTGAAGTATATTAGTACTGAAACGTATTAAAAGAGTAATTAAATAATTTAAAAGTCAATGAAAAATGTAGTCGGATAGTCGGAATCTCAATACAACTCGCATTTCGCGGTACCTGCAATTATAATTATTCTAAAGTGCTGGTAATAAAAATTTCAACGCAGGATTTGTCGGACGAGTCGCGTAGTCCACTTAAAAAAACTACAATATCTCGTTTACTCTAATGCATCTCTGTAAACGCACGCGCAGACTGCATAACGAGCAATTAAGAAATTAAAAAAAAGGTCGTTAGGCTGCGCCCTACGTTTTAACCGATACACTTTCACGTGCGCTTGTCGCGGCAACAGGGATACGCGGGTGCACATTAGGCGTGTCCTCCCTGAACCCCATACTCAACCGAGCATGGCGAAACCGGAACCTGAATATATCAACTCAGCCCTATTTAGTTTCCATCTCGCTCCCGAGCCCGTTCAAACGTGTAGCCGCCGTGAAATGGAAATCCGCCCGCAGAAGTCAAGGGAGCGTCGAACGATTTTCTTTATGCTCGTTCATCACAATCGCGAATTTTTATTTCGGCTCTCAAACGTCTCAAAATTATCAAGACATTTGTTCAAAGAGACTACATAAAGTATAAAATCCTTTTGAAGTTCGAGATGTAATTGATATGATAGATATCAGCAATTAATTGTAAAATAATCGATATCGATAATTATAATAGAGTACCAATATATCTGAAATTGATGAAACAAATTCAATTTTAATAACTAAGTATGATATCATTAATATCAATAATTGGACGGAATATAATTAAATCTTAGAATCTATTAAAAAAAAATGTATTATTGTAAATATATATCTTTTCATAGATTATTGTCACGGTTGCCACTTCTCTGGTTTACAGTCGGAGACTCCAGCTTTTTGGACGAATCTCTGGCTCTCCGATTGAAAAGATTGATTGAAAAGATTGATCTATTTTTTTTTCATGCACTACAAAACAGCAGTAATTGTAATAGTGACATTCGGTCTCCGGCAAGATAGTGCATACAAAAAGATATTCTATTGCTAAGAAAAGTGATTATTCAATTTACTTTCTTCTTTTTAAGTAACTATTATCTTTAATAAAGAATTGTTTCTCGATAATAATTTTAAAATATATACTTACAATATTATAAATTTTAAAAAAACGCTATTCTGTCAAAACAAAAATTTATTCTATTTTAAAGAATATTAATAAAATATTGATCGAAGATTCAGAATATATTTTGAATAAATTTGATGCTCGTGATGAACTTGGGTAGATTTCCGGATGTGAACTTTTGAAAGGAATTATTATTTGCATACAGTATATATTTTTCTGTGTATGGAATCTCCGGCAGAAAATGTGGCAACCATAATTACATTTTTAAGTGCATCAGACCAAAAATATATTTCTTTATCTTCCTAGTTGCAAATTTCAGAATTGCTTTAAAAAATTACAAGTGAAATCTTCCTCTAAAAAAAAAATATTAACTTACAAAAATTTTTTTCCTAATTTAGTCTTTTAAAGAATCCAAATAATTTTAATAAATTATACGATATAACAAAAATGTTTGATATCTTGATAAATTTTACTAATCGGCAACAAATTACGATTCGAAAAATCCATAAATAATAATTAATAACTAGAGGCAATAAACTCTGTAAGGCAAATACGCCGCTATTGAGATTTATGCCGCAGAAGTCAGAAAAAATAGAAGGAGTGGGGGCAATTTTCCCGCAATTACTCTGTTACATGCCTTTATGTTATATTAGTATTGTGTTATAATTTCAATCTCTTACTGTTAATATTAATAAAATTACTGTGAATTGAATCGATTTATCACTGTGTTGAGTAGCGCCATTATAAATTATAACATAAAACGATTACTGTATGCAAAAGACTTAGTGGTTATTTCATACATGAGTGTAGAGGCATAGTAAAACATGTTGTATAACAAAATACAAGTATTTTGCTCTTGTTTGCTCTTCTTTGTTTAATTTGTTGTCTTGTATATCCCACCTGTTTGAGATATACGGTATTTTTAGCGGGCGGAATTTATGCTCAAAGTATACAAAGTGGACAGATTGAATTCAGTGCACTAAATGCAATAAACGCATTACATGAAATATGTACTTTATATCACAACACTCGTAATACATCTGAAAAAATTGTAATTATAATATTATTTATTACTTTATATACATATTTATCATTCCTTAATAAAACTTTATAAACACACACATTTTATAAGTTATTGTGTCATTTTACGTCTTATTTATGCATTATTATTTGTAAATTTTTTATGAGCCATATCTCCCTATGAGTAGCCATATATTCCACCCCTGGAATATATAAGAAAAATACAAGGTTAAAAAAGTTCATTTTTTAATACGAAATATAAATATTTCGGATTTCAAATATTTTTTTTATAATAGTAGGCAGTAACACAAAGTTTTTGATGATACATACATTTCGTTTACTTGAAATATAGTAAATAATACTTAATAAATAAATTAAGTTTTTGATAGATGCGACGTTATATACCGGAGTTACCCTATATTTCCAACTGTCGCGTTAGGGCTTCCGCCCGGACGACAGGATCCGTCTGCGATTGCGATTAAATCGCCCTCAGACGAGCGCGCGCGCCCCCGCCATGTGTGCCATGCTGCCGGCCATTTAATCCGTCATCGCGTCGTCCCGGCGTCGTACACGGCTTTAACCTTCACCTTGAACACGCCCTGCGTGCACGAAAACTATTTTAGGGTCGTCCGGGGCCACCCTAAGAGAGACACATATACACACATACACACGCGCACGCTCGTCTGAGCGTAGCCTTTCCCGCGATAGCCGCTGCATTCTAATCTCAACGCTGAATCGCGCGGATCGCTCGATCGAATTATCACACTTCCCTCGTATTCCCACTTTATGCTTTTCGCACGCGTCGCGATCGCAACCCAGAAATTTTTGCGAAATTGTACGATGTAAGATAGCAGCCACGTGCTATCGAGAGTCGCGACGACCGTTCGTGCACGAAGTCGGAGTCTGTTCCAATTCACGCGATTCTTCAACGTACAACTGCAACTTAGCCGCGAGGGACTTAAGGATCCGGTAATTTTTGGTTCGTTAAGATGTTATCGCGGCAAAATGGTAATTTGCATCTCGGCCGGCTCTCGAATAAAATCGGCCACTTACCGCGGCGAGACGCGACTGCAAGAATTACAAAGTACAAACAGAGATTATATGGCGAACAAAGCCGCCGCGCGACAACATCTCGCTCGTAATCCCGACTATTCTACTCGCGTTCAACGATCTGATCATTTATTCATTCACGAGAACGTCGGAAAAAATAACGACGTCCCACACAGTCGCGTAAAAATAGCATCAGTGAATTAGCGTGGGTGTCTCTCAATGAGTCAAGACAATCACTGTAAGCGGAGTAACTGCCGTGCGATATTTCAGTTACAACCGTATAATTATTTGTCAACTTAAAGTGAATGTGATAACTTTTGAGATGAATCAGATAAATCTGAATATAAAGTTTCTGTCGTTCAAACATTCTCAGAGAAAAAACTCTTTCGGTAGCGATGTAATAAAGAGCTCAAAGTTTTACATTGTTCCTCATTGCCGAGTAAAGAAAGTAGTGAGTTGTACGGCACACATTTGTGAATACAACACAACAGTGTATCCTTCACTAAATATTTAGAGGATCCGAAAAGAGTGTAAAAGAGAAACCGGGATAAGATCACAAAAGCTTAGCAAGCAATAAACATGAGAAAAAGAGACATACACGAAAAGAGCAATTTTGCTGAAGTATCTAAAAATAATTTTGTTAAATCAAAATAATTTTTTAGAAACATAATAAGCAATGCAGCAAAAAGTTTTGAAATTCTAGCAATCAGTTTAAACGTTCACATAATAACCTTAATGGTTCGACAAAATTATTTTCAAATTTGTTTCTAACTAATTAAATTTTTAAATAGATATATTTTAACAAAATCGTTCTGTCCGTGTATCAAAGGAGCAAAGTAATCCAATCCTTTGAGATTTTAAATGACATTTTGTTACTTTTCCATGTGTGTCAAAATGTAAATCAATCCGTTTCTGTAGTTTCAAAATAAACAACATTCATATTAATGTATGCGCTTAGTAAGTAATAAGTTTTGAATAATAAACTTTGAATTTAAATTAAATTTTAATTTAATACATTTTCTTGAGTTAAATTGCTTAATTTCATTTAGTTTTTAATTAAATATTGAATTATAGAAGCACGGCAACATACAAAAATAATTAAAAATAACTCAAATTGGCATTACATAACTTACATTGAATTTAACAGTATTTGTTCATTAGTATAAAACAAAAGTTTAATACTAATAATACCCATACCCATCAATGTAGAGTGACTTCAATCTTAGTGCAACTCATTCTTCATCATTTTCCAGTTCTAGAAAATTAAAAAAAGATAAAGAGTGAGTTGAATCGAGATTAAAATTAATCTACGTTGGTGAAAACAGGTACAAGTTATTCAGGTCTGTGTAGAGATAATGATGAGCGTAATCTAAGAAAATGGCAGCTTCCTTACCAGAGAAACTAATCGTCCGTAGAGAATGATTTATAACGCATTCGAGGCTAGATGTTAGCCGCGATATAACTATCCCGTGGAAGAGATAGACAAGAGGGACTGATGTTTACACAAGACAGTCCGCTATTATCCGGGACCCTTCAATTATCAGACGGACGTTGACATTTACGCATCTCGTTCGTATGATTCGCTCCATTTCTCCGCCTGCTAAACCTTATATAGGTTCCAAGTTCGATGCACCACTCAGAATTCACCCTAACATCATGATTGTAGAAACGGAATGGAGCAAAAACACGTGTCGCCCCTGGAGTTTGAGAAAACAAATAGGGGTCCTAGAACATCCTCCGAGAGAATCCCGGAACTATCGTCTGTCTCTGCGAAACTCGATGCCGCGGATTTTATATGATCCCACCCTCCTTTGCCAAAGCAATTCGTTTTGATTCGTTTTGATAGAAAGACCAAGACTACAAATCTCATAATGAAACATCCTATACTAAATAACCAATTCTTTTGATTTTAAAGATTGTTTTAGAATCCGGTATTTTGAACAAGACTCCTACATCAAAAAAATAATTTTGTTGAAAGTCCTAAAATTTGGTTAGATAGAAACGTAAATTGGTTACTAAAATATCAAAATGTTTTGCAGATTGTTTTTAATTTCCAATATAATTATTTTAATGGTCCAACAAAATTATTTTTAAATTTGTATTTAGCAAAATTTTAGATTTTTCGGCAAAATCGTTCTTTCCATGTAAATTCCTAGAGGATATTATCTAAGTATAAATGATAATAAATTATTTATGACTTTAGAAAGCATGAAATAAAACAAAGGATCATGTAAAATCGTATGAGAATGTCGAAAAACATTTCCAACAACTATCATTTTAAATTTGGGAAATTTATAATCGAGAGAGATACGTATCATATTATACATCTGACAATACAGAAAAGATGCAAAGCGAAGCAGAAACTCCGATAAAATGCGACGAGTGACAGAGTGATAGAGAAATATGCAGCACCTTAGGAAATAGCGCAATCATATTAGTTGCGCTAATTAACGTAATTAACCGCAATTAATTAGAAGCAAAGGAGAGACAGCTCGGGAGATCCGTAGAAATCATTTCTACGACGAAAGCTTGCTCGATGGTGATCCACGACCAGTGAATTTCAGAGAAATCGCCGTCTGTCATGTGAAAATTTAACTGAAAGGTCCAATTAGGGAAATCAACCTAATCAAGCCTCTACGAATATCTGCACATTCTTCAGGCGTGCGAGAATCATTATCGTACGATCTTTCATACTCGAGAACAAGTTGTAATGTTTCATAAATATTTTTCGAGAACATAACGCTTCGATAACGAGCGTTGAGAGTTAACGTTTTTTATTTACGAGGAATGGCTACGTCGAAGAAAAACATGTAATGACGACGTAATGCAAGCAAGAATTTAAAATTAAATCAAGCAAGATTCTTATGGATATTTAAGACGCAGATCTTTTCGGATTTTTTTTTTTTTCCAAACAGCTTCACTATCTCAAGAGCGATAATAAAGAATAAAAAATGTACAAATATTTACGCAACTTAGAAGTTATAATAAAAACCTGACTATATAATTATGTATTCATCAAGGATATATGTTTAATAAACTTTTTAATCAGCTTTCGTATCGATCAATCAACATATTGAATTCCAAAGAAAAATCTAGTGACATATTTTCGATTCAGATTTAAAATCTTAAATCTTATATCAAACTTCATCTTTGATTTTTGTCGTCCCCTAAAGGATGAAAAGGAACAAAACAAGGGATAAAAAGGGACCCAGAAACCCTCGGAACCATATCGTCGCGGATTTTCTACCGGATCGTCAACAGTGACACGGCTTAATCCATTATTAATAGAGGTTGCATCCATTTAGATAAACGCACATAGACGTTATCTTGTAACATAAATAACAAGAAGTAATGAGATACAATCGTAAATAACGAAATGTGACTAGAAAGATATCCAGCTAGAAATAATCACAGAAAAAATAAAAGCGCGGAATGTTTAGGAATGTGGCACTAATATATAGGGTGGCAAGAAAGTTTGACCACAAAATTTTGTGTTTACGAAATCATTAGTAGCGACATATTTGTAAAAAAACAAACTCTGTTATAGAATTGGAAAACTTGTGTTAAATTTATCATACTTCACGTGTTCAAAAGATCCATTTAAATTTTTGTATTGATTTAGAGGATGAATATTTAAAAAAAATAATACAAAAAATATTACGTAAAAAATTAATATAAAAAATAAATAATAAAGACACAATTTGCTGTGTAGAAACACATTTTTTTCAGTAACATCAACATTTGCAAGATATCTTAAACTAACAATTATTTTATGCATTTATTTCAGAATTTATGTTTTAAAACACATTTTATATTTGTAGTTCATAAATCATAAACATAACTTGTTATTTTGATACTAAAAAATATTGAATATCAATTTAACACAAAATATTTAAATAAGAACCACATTCTGTTAAAATAACATTCAAAATAATCACTTTAACTTTGTTAAATGATACGTTTTAAAGCATTTCAGGAATGCATCAATGATGGCCGCGCATCTTTTCATGGATAAATTCTCTCAGGCAGTCAATAGAGCGATCTTTACTAACCGATAAAAGTTTTTTGATGCAAAATCTTTTTGGCATTTAATAAGATGTAACTAAAGTGAGCGTCACACGATACATGATACATTTTCTTACATGATTGCTTGCATTTTAGTAAATTACTAGAAATTATGCGTTTCATGTGGTGCAATTCTAATAATTTACTATAATGCAAGCCATCCAGCAAAAAACACGCATCGTGTGCCGCTAGCTTAATACATTTGTTGAGAATTTGTTTTTTTTTTCTTTTTAATATACATTATTACTCAGGTAACAAGCTGATATTATTTGTCATTATTCTGACGTAAAAATGATCTTTAACATCATTTTAATATCAAAATGACAACAGATCACATTAGTTTATGTATAATGGGATAATAATTTAATAAGTACGAAACTTTGTGGCCAAACTTTTTTGTCATCATGTATATTCAAAATTTTTAATTACTCACATTAATTGAACGTTACGGATGTTAATATAATTTATACTTTAAAATCCCGATAAGACGATAAGAAAGGCGGAGGAAAAACGCTAAAGTCAACGTTATTCATACGTCGGTCTGCATAATCGTAGAATTTCGCATAATATGTCTGCCGGGATATTTCGCGTGTTACGGTTCACGAAACGAGAATAGAGACTGAATAGGGGGCCGACTCTCTCGTGGGCGCCACTTCTCTGTCCCACAATGCATGAGATACCGGAGGCGATTCTACATGCGTCTCGACGCGAAAGAATGCGAGGGCCCGCCGGGAGAGAGGAACGTTTTGGAGATGCAATATATACGCTATTCAACATCCTCGTCGAGCAAATGCTTTCAGCAACAACAAAGTGTGTTCACTAAAATGTGTTCAGATCTTTTTGTGGTAAAAGAAATTATTCGAATCAATATATAAATGTTAAATAAAAAATTTTTTTGTCCATGAAATACTCATATACTGTTTCAAGAAAAATGTAAAGTAATGTGCGGTAGAATTTTTTAGTATATTTTATGAAATTAAACAGGTTCATACAAAGACATCAATCAATCAGACAGGCCTCACTTAAAATTTATTTTATTTTTTTGATAAATAAACGATCGTATAGTCATATTTTGTAAGATACTTTTTACATTTCGTAAAGTAAAGTTTATACTACTGCAATTTATTAGTATTTATTAACCTAAAAATTACCATACATCTCAATAGAATTTACTTTATCAACGAGTGTTTTTTAGAACTGAAAATTTACAACGCAGTAAAAAGTATGCAAGTATACAAGTTTTATTTGTGCTTACAGTCTTAAAAATAGATTTACTTGAAGTAATAATTATTTGAATGAATTTAATTATACCTTTTATCTCCGATATTTTTTACTTTCAGACAAGTAAAGTTTGTCATAAGTAAAAATAATCAGAATCTTTTTACTAAACTTGTAAGACTCTTCATTTCTCAACGTGAAGAATCCAAAAATCATGAAGCGCATAAATATAACATACTTTTTAGTACTGATGGGCCACTCAACACGTACGTCGCTTGCATGAATATACGTATGCATGAATTATCTCGTGAAATTCCTGGAAAATTAGAGGTGCGGCTTTCGTACAATTTAGTAAATGACACAAAAGATTAAAAATAAAATTTAAAGAAAGTGGTTGCCGGCATGTGCAGAAGCGACAAACGTCGAAAAGGTAGAATTTCAACCACACATCACCCGTCAATCATACGAGAAATTCTCACAATGTTCACAAAGAAAGAATTTCCCGTTATGAATCTACCTCGGGGCTAAAGAACCGGCAAAAGATTTATGCCTGTCTCAAACGAACACGAGGAATTGCAATATTTTGATCACGTATGTTCAGGGATTGCGTAAGGTTATCTGATTTTGCGCAAGCGTGCTTGTACTTCCTGCACTTTCAACAGTTTGAATTATGATCGAATTCTTTGATCAATACGAGTCGATGTTCATCTTTTTGTTATTTCTCGTTCTCTCAGTTAGTAAATAATAAAATCTTAGAGTATAAAACTATCTTATAAAATAAATCAAAACTCTTAAAATAAAATCTACTTCAACTTAAAAAAAGTATTTTTATTATCGTTTTGTTTAAAAAGAATTTCAACTAACTACAGTTATTTAAAAATGTATCAAATATTTCACAGTCCCTGTGAAAAAAAATGACTGGAACTGAAAATACTTTTTTCGTATAAAAGTAAATGTTATATACATATAGAATCGAAAAAGTCTATAATTTAACAATTTAATTTTATTAAAAATTCAAATAAAAATTTTTTAATTTTAATTTAATTATTAATTTAATTATATTTTTTTAAATCTACTTCTTATTAAAACAATTTTTTATATATATTCTAAATCGCCATAAAATTTTTTATATTACTTTCAAATACATAGAAAAATCTGTAGTATTTTGTTAAAAATCTCTGTTTAAAAAAATGTGTATATAATATATCCTTAATAAATATTAATACTTTAATATTTCTAATAAAAAGAGCCGACTTCGCCAAAAAATATATACAGCAAATATGATGAAAAATTTACAAATAAGTATACACTTTGGCTGTGTCCAAAATTTACTACTAGTATTGAAAATCAATAGTTTACGTCACGTACACTATAGATTTTCAGTAAATCACTTAAGTAGCAGTAAATGTTGGAACACAGCCTGCATCGTAGCTGTCCATATGAAATCTTCGTTACAATCGATCGAAGATCGAGAGAGAAACAAAAAAGGGGAGCGGACAGGCACAGAAGCTACGAATTTTTGTAGAGACGGCCAGGGAATACAGGGGAAAGGGGGATGATAGGGGGGAGGATAGCGAGCGAGTGGGGGAGGAAGGGCGAGGTTAAGCCGAGCTAAGAATGCGGGGGAGAAGAGAGAGCCAAGCGTGGAGAGTAGGGCACGGATGGTGAACAGCTGCCGGTGTCTGTAGTGGTCTGTAGTTTTGTGTGAACGTGCCCCCATAACCCCCATACGTTCCCCTTCCGCCTGGGCCCTTCGTCCGTTCCTGGCTTCTCAGGAAGGAATAAAGGCGCGCTCGCGGCCTTTATTCCTTCCTGACATTACGCGCGTCCATAGCTCTATCTACGCACTCCGATCGACGAACCGAAAATCTCTCGGAGGTGAAGGAAGGTCGCGACACGCGCCCCTACGCGAGCTATTGAACGAATAAAACGGCTTTGTTCGAAGGGATTTGAGAGATTCTAGGCGAGAAAAACAAACTTTCCTCGTTGCAACGAAAATCCCACAAGGAAACATTTCACCGAAGTTTCACGAAGAACGAACGGTTGATAAGACATAGGAATGTATACTTTAAGTAATTTATGTTCTTTACGTTCAGATGTGTCAGATAGCACAAGCACGATGTTTAGATTACCAGTTCGGCTTATCGCAAAATTATATATACACATAAAATTATACATATATACAAATATAAATATGTAAATTTTCGTTATAATTTTCCATTATAGTGGCACTTCCTCGATTATCGTCGACTTCAAATAACAAGACTAAAAGTCTTTAGCTCGTTGGAGAAACGCGTTATCGAGAGATAGAAACGGCGTGAGGCGATACAAAAGTTGCATAATCACAGTCGAGTTGGCCTGCGCCTTTCTGTGGTACTTATAAACCGCGCCTGTGATTTATTCCTAAAGAATTTGCTATCGCGTTCAGTGGTCCATGAAAGGAACCGACCTTACGAAATAATTAATACGATCTATTCTGGCAATACGATACCTATAGTGACTATATTTTCTTAGAGGAAATAAAAAAAAGGCAAACCTTTTAAATTCTTAAGACTTTATTTCTAATATTCCGAAATTCGTTTATGATTCTCAAAGGTCTGCACATTAATTTTTTAAATGTTTTTGCACAATTTATCCGAGATAAAATAAAGCACAAGTCATCATAATATCAAAATGACATCAAATAGTTCCAAATTTAATTATTAAAAGTCACTTTTTAATCAATCCTGGCTCGCTTTGATGTTATTATTGTGAATTTATTGTTCGGAGCTAACATTAAAAATTGTTACAAATTTGTTTTTGTAAACGTTCGCTCATTAGTGCGATATTGACATTGAAATGCTAATTAGAAAAGAATTTCCCGTAATATTATTAAAATAAACGACAACATTAAGTTTTGAAAAAAATACATAAATCTAAAAAGAACAGCAACTTGAAATAAAAGACTATTCTTTACAATAAAGCCTGTATGATTATCGTAACGATACCTGAGGACGAAAATCACTGCCGACATGATAACGGTGTATGTAATTCTCAACTCTCTTTTCTGTTAAAGACAACGCGGCACACCATTGCATATATTCGATACTTCCTGTTAACTTATGATATCATGATATTATGGAATTAATTCAAAAGTAGAGCGACTATAATTTCTTATAAAACGATAAGAACTAGAATATTCATAATTCTTGAAATGTGAACGGAGTTATTAGTTTCATTCTCTTTACTCTAATTATTAAAATTATTTTATAATTTCACTTTACTCCTTTATTTAATATATTTAATATTAGTACTAGTTAATTAATTATTTAATTAATTTTTTTAATACTTTTAACACTTAAAATAAATGATTAATTAACAAGTATTAATATTAAATTTCTATATGGGTTTTTAATCCTCCGTTTGCAATCATATTTTTACTTTCTCCAATATCTGAGTCTTTTTTGTCCAAATCAAGTTTTTTTTTATTGTTTCTAGGTTAGAAAACAAATTCAAGATTACATTTCAACATCCTTATTATATTATTAAACAGTCTTTTTAACTTAAATGTTAAAACTTTTATTTAATAAAAATTGGAATTTGGATAAATATGATAAAATTCAAATAAAATTTTGTATCGCAAAAGATCCAAATATAGATAGAAAGTTAGTTAAGTTTCAAGGAAGTTAATTTTCCTTGAAACTTAAACAAACATATGTTTCATACGAGTCCCACATTTAACTATACAAATAAATTACAATGAAGAGAGAAATGTAGTTTTTTTATTAAATTAGGTATATAGTAAATACAAAATTAAGCATTTCCGAAACCCGTGAGAATATTTCAAAGAAAGGAGATGTCTTTTGAGTAACACAAAAATGTCTGGTTGCCCTATTCATGAGGAACTTGTGCAGACGTGAAATAAAATAAAAAAAAAAAAGAAAACACTTGCTAATTCCGTCTTTTCTTCCATTTTGCTTCTTCCAAAGATTACAACCGGTAAGAACGATTGTCGGTTGATCGAGTAGAGTAGATCGAGAACGAGGCACGAATAAAGACAGAACGGTGAAAAGACCGGTAGTGCAGGAAAAAAGCGCGATCGCAGGAAACCATTTACCTCCTTTTTTTTTTGCCGAGAGACGCGCACGTCGGTTTTACGGAACGGTGCTTCATTGCTATGCATCGCGTATGAACATCTTCGCAGCCACGTGAGTTTTTAATCATGCGGCGTTTGCCGCGTATCGTCTCGCCACGTGCATGGGCGTACATACGTGCACGTAAAGGATCGTAATTTAGTTTACTAACGATAACTCAACTTGTCGAGCTCGCGGTCGTTTCCATATTTTTCTTGCGTCAAACTCCTAAAGCGTAAGTAGTTTTAAATTATCGGAGATCATTCTCGATCATGCGAATCAATAAAAAGTAATCAATATAACTTTTCCTGATGGACTCTCGCCTTTATATCAATTTCTTTAAATCCACAAATTGGATTTATTATAATAGATATCAATAACTCAATCTTTGGAGTTAAATAACATTTTATCACTGTGTCAAAAGATAATGTAAATCATTCCATTTCTGTGTTTAGTTTCAAAATAAACATCACGTTAGGTATGCACTTAGTACACTGAGAGAAAAATGTCGAAGTATAGCGAAGCAAATGTTACGAGATTTGATTGTGATGACGAAATATACATTTCTGTGAAATGTATCTTAATTCTATGAAATATATTTCATTTCTGTGAATATATCTCATTAATTGCAAAAAAATAAAACAGATGGCTTATTTGCTATATATAATAGAAATAAAATTTTATTTCGCCCATATTTAAATAAATATTTATTTCAGTGAAATAAATATATTTCTCACAAATATACTTTTAGATACCTTCTTCTCAGTGTAAGTAATAAACTAAATTTGAATCAAATTTAGTATACTTTCTTCAGTTAAATATTATTTGACTTCATTATTTCATATCCATTTCTATCAATCTTAGATTTTTTTTTATCTCGGTTCAACTTACTCTCCAGCTTTTTCTAATTCTTAAAACTTAGTTGAACCAAAATTAAAATTAAATTATATGTATATTGATAGATTGGTTAAATTAAGGATGATATTGAATAGGAACAGTGATGATTTATAGAAATGATTAAAAATGACTGGGTTATAACTCGACATTGTGAATTTCGACTGAAAATTATCATTTGCGTCACCACGACGAGGTAATCGAAAATGGCGGACATGCCAATGCGCGTTAAACTTAACCAGGCCGGCTTTCCTTAACGCATTACGGCCGCACGGTATCCTGCTGTACGGACGGTATCACGCAGGGATTCTCATTCGGGCCCGGCGGGCCAATTAGGCCGGATGAAATCACGCGGCGCGGCTGTAATGCGTGAGAACCGCGCCGGCGCGGTTTAAGGCGCGAGAACTGGTTCCGAGCCTCTATCCTGATCTCGCGGGCATCTCTTCGGTCTTCCCAAGGCCCCCGTGTCCCGACATTAAACGCGGCGTAGATATTGCGAGAGAGCTCCTCGGGACTGCCTGAAATTAAACGTCGGGGACAAGGAGCCCCAGCGAGCTCGCCTTTCCTCGAGGGCCTCAGGCTCTTCGCCCATTCGAAACGCGGGGCCCTCCCGGCCTGAGCCTCCCTCGCCTCGCTCGCCTCCCTCGCCTCCTCCTCACCCCCGACCGATCGACCGCCTCTACCTCCGCCACGGCTGTGTCTTTTGCTTTATTTCCTCCTCATCTTCTTCCTCTTTCCCTTCTCGGCGCGCCCCGCCTGCCACTACCCAGCGAACATTACGAAACGCATCCTCGGATCCTTTCGTAGATCCGAGAGCTCGGAATTTCATGGACAAAAAAAGAATGCCGTGTGAAGATAGTGAATAACGTTCGAGATCGATTGATCGAGATGAGGCACATAAAACGTACGTTGCGCTTGGACAGGCTTCATCTATTACTGATAATTATTAAGATACTAAATTGATACATGAGCATTAAGTGGTCTAGTGGAATGGAATGTTATTTGCTATCTGGGTCTACGATCCATCATGTAAATTATGAAAAGAATATTTCGAAATGGTTTCATTTGAGATTATCAATAGACATCGACGTAATAATTATTGCATGGAAGAACTTCCAATAAGTAGAAGCAAATTTCTCCAATTATTATAATTCGTCTTGCGAATGTATTCTCAAATACACTGTTAGATATCAAAGGAGCAATGGTCCATAATATTATCTATTGAATTAGATAATATTTTATTTTTTAACTAAATCAATCTATTTCAGTGATTAGGTTCAAAGTAAATAATCATATTAACGTATGTACTAGTAAATAATAAATTTGAATCAAATTAATATTCTTGAAATTTAATATTCATTTTTCTAAATTGTTTAATTCTATTGTTTTAGTTAAAGTAATGACATATTGGATAATATTATTATAATCCATTCTTATCTTAAAATCATCTTAAGATGCAAATACAGCTCTCTGATAAGTTTATGATATCTTAAGTACTACTAAATCTACTGTACTTGAGACAAATATCTCAAATATAAGAACTGACTTATGAATACCGGCTGTTGAGTAGAAGCAGTGGCGTCTCTGTGAAGTTGGCATCGCCAAATATCAAATTATCAAAAAAATCGAAAATTTTATGTAGTTTTATTTATATCTATAATAATTCTACAGTTTCTGTATATAAGTATAGTATATAGTTATAAAAAAATTTTAATACATCAACTTTGCACTTAAGTGTTGCACTTAAAAAAATTAATTTTTTTATCATGAAATTCTAAGTTCTCGATTTTTATTATGAAATTCTACAGTTTTCGAATAGTGGCAATCCATAGAAGTGATTAAAAAATAACTCAAATTGAATATAATTTGAAATTATGGACGTAACAGTGTATATCTTTTCAGTTGAGAGGAATTGAAATACTAAACATAAAATCTTGTGGATGCGATTATACAATTTGAGGGTTAAGTTCGGATATATTTATAGGAAAGAAAAATGTGCGCTCGGGTTATTTGGTACATAATGAAAGAACGGCCTGGAATGAAATATCACGTGCACAAAGAGTGCGCTTCGACCACGCGGTTCTCCGTCGTCAAGTGGACAATATCTTCTCGTGTTACCGCTGTCGAATAAAACGAAACGACGCGCGCACACAAAGACGCGCTTCAGGCTCTCCCCATTGGCACATACGTGCCTGAGATATCGCGTTATAATTTGTTGTTACGGACGGTGACGTTGAAACATTCATGTCTCACCTTACTTTACTCTGCCACTCGCGGCTAAGAAGAAGAACGCTTCGTGGTGCATGTAAATCGATATTGATCGTCGAAAAATACATTCCCTTCTTCCTCCAACGTTGCACGTAGTATATCAGAACAATAAGTCGTAACTAGAATCTAATAATTTTAATTTCTAATTTTCAAATTTTTCAATTTTTCCATGTATCATATTTTTATCTTATATTTAATATCGTCATTCCAGTTCATTAATTACTTTTTCAAAAATTATAAACATAAAAATGTAATGTTTAGGAATCTCTAAAGAATATCGCATTCATAACTATACTTCTGAAATAAAGATTTCGTCGATTAATATCAAGATAAAAATTTGGAGAACGGCTTGAGTTAAAAACTACTTTTCGACTACTTTTATTAATAATAACAATAATCAAATAAAGCACGAATTAAAAAAAATTCTGCCAAAAATCATGAGTTTTCTTTGTCAGGCCGAAAACTATTCGAATTATCTCTCGAATCTACCTGTCTTTCGTTTTATTAAACGTTTGCCGTGAAAAACTATCCAAAATATTTTTGGTATTTGTATACCTTTCCTTCTCCGATCGTAACATACAGAGCAAAGGTTTCTACGCGTGCCCAGAACAAAGAAACTGCCGCAATGCTTTCGCGCCGTTTTTTATGGTTTACTCCAAATCCCGTTAGAAGATTTCACCTCGCCCATGTTAAAAAGAAAACGACAAAAGCGTGTCGACGAGGCGGGGTCGATAACCGCAGTTTTCGATATCTCGAATCCGAGAATGATTCGCGAGTAATGATCGTAAAGGCAATGCGGTATTTATTTTCTTCCGCCATAATAACGAAGAGCAAACAAGCTCTTTTCTCTTTTTCTCCTTCTTTGCGCGTTGTATAGCATAATTCTCGCGATTCAAAATTCAATTTATAACTTCTGTTATAATAATTCGATGATTCATTTATTAGCGGCATTGTGCGATACCTCCCCAACAATTAATTTCGCCGCAATTAAATGCTCGTTAACGCCGTCCCAAGCTATCTCCGCCACCTTTTTGTCGGCGCAGAGAGAAACAAAAGAAATTAATTTACAGCGATGCATAAATAGATTGGAAAGACGAGAAATAATAATAGGAGCGGTGAAATAATGAAAAACTCTGTGAAATAATAAAAATCTGTAATTTCTTCGAACGACATGATAAAGGCTGCTCTGTAAAGCATTCCAAAAATGAGAAATATATACTGCGGAATTCATATTTATATTTATGAAATTTATCCAATTTCAGTTATTTTAATCATATCCATTGATCGCCACTGCTTCTATCCAAAATAATGGAGTTAAACTTAAGGAAATATGTATCAAATTTCACTCCAATTTAGTTTTATTTACTAAATGCATATATTAATATGAATGTTTTCTATTAATTTTTATTATTTTCATCAACATATATTAATGTTTTTTATTGAAATTCTTAACTCCTTTTGAATTTAAAACACTTGGCCTTCAATTAATGTACATGATACACTCATTATTTTTTCATTTGGAGCTTGAAAAACAACGTTAAATTATATTGATTTATTCAACGAAGATAGCTCGAAATGAAGCCCGAAACGATTCATAGATGATGATAAGAAGAATATTAAATAATTAATTTCCACTTCAATTATGCGTGACTTTCTTTGCCCGATACATTTTCCTTCATAACATGAACATTGTTTACTTTGAAAATAACTACACATCGTTGAAACATTTTTTTTATACATTCACTATTTTTTTATACATTTCACTATCAAATCTAAATAATAAAGACTTACCCTTACTCCTCCAAAAATAATAAATACCCAAAATATATACATAAAAAATAATATATTTAAAATAATTTAAAACTTTTCATATCAAAGTATCTTTAATGTCTGAAACAATTCATATTTATGTTAATTTAACACAAAATGTTAAAAGAACACAAATATTATTTTACAAAATTAACACAAATAGGTAATACTGACACAGTTTATAAACAAACCGTGGAGAAGCATATTTTTGCAATAAAATTTTATATATATATATATATATAATATATATATAATATATATATTAAGTTAAATCATATTTTATTATTCATCTTAGAATTTACGTTTTAAAATAATTTAAATATTAAATTATTTTTAAAATTATTTTTTTTTACTTTTTGTTTATTTACTAATAAATTGTATTATTTTGACACTAAGAAATATTAAATATCAATTTAAACTATTTAAATAACATAATCACATTATGTTAAACTAATCGAGTATGTTAAAAATTCAACACAAAATGTTAACAAGAACTTTGGAACTTGGAAAATGGATCGTTTTCAGCACAAATACAAAATATTTTTTTACTGTGCAGAAATGGATTGATTTACCCAGACAGATTTTGACATACAGAAATTAAAAATAACAAAATGTTAATTCAAAGAATTGGGTTTAATTCAAAGAATTGGGTTGCTCCTTTAATATTTAATAATATATGATCATGTCTAAGCTGATATCGAGGAAAAACGTACAAAATGATATTCACGCACGATAATATAAGAGGAAGACGAGAACATCGAAGACAAGCGGTGTATTCGCCGGGATGCGGAGGATGCTACTTGAATAGGAACCGGAACTCGCGATTCGTGCTCGGAATCGGCTACGCGATCGCATCGTGTACGGGCCGCGCATATGAATCAAATAAGAGCCAGTCGAGAGGATTTCCTATCGGAGGAGGAAGGCAGAAAGAGAGAGGCTGTTGGAGTTAGCCATTGATTTCTTCGACATATGTGCAAAAATAAATCTATCCTGTATACGAAGGGAATGCACCACGGATGATGAACGGAATCGCGAAACCGCAGGAACGAATCGAAAACCGCGCGACGAGATTGCCGCTCTTATGATCCATGAAAAGTCGATCACGACTATCAGAATCGCGAAATTAATGACAGATCGTTTTCTCTTCCGCAGAGAGGGTGGAAAAGATGACTATATTGAAACTCCCCGACAAGTTACATATGATACGAACTTAACTCTTCGTAGACACATTTTTTTTCTTTTTTAATGGCTCAGACGAAATTTCATACTCAAATTTCTTGGCACAAATTTCAATTTTTATTAAATAAAGATTTTAACACATTTGAGTTAAATAACTATTTGGCAATGTAACAAAGATGTTGAAAAGTAATTCTGAATTTTAGATTTTTTTCAAAGCCTGGAAGAGTAAAAAAAAATTTGAGCTCGATAAAAGAGACAAAATGCCAACGAAATGCCAAGTAAAAGTATGTAAGTCTATGAAGAATTAAGAACATCAATAACATCTATTCTTATTAATGTAAATTAACTTTAATTTCGATTTAATTTACTCATCTTTTTTTAATTCTTAGAATTATAAAAAATCGAAGAGTTAATTGAACAGAGATCAAAATTAAACTACATCGGTACAAATGAGTATTAGAAAAAAAGAAAGAATAAGTTAATTCGATATTAAAGTTAATCTATATTAATAGAAATGAGTTTGAATGATCAGAGAATAAATTCCAATTATTTCAATTAAATTAACAATAAGAAATAATTTGTACTAAATAATACTAATAAGAGAGATTGGATATTAATAAATGCAAATAATAAATTACACGCCTTTAATATATAATAAAGATTGTAAAAAGACAAAAATAGATTATATTATGTACATAATGTATATATTTAAATTTATATATTATATTAATGTTCAATTTATATACTTTATTAAAATTAATTAACATAGCATATTTAAGTAGTACATTTAAATTTTAAAAAAGTCAAAAATATAATAATATATATTTTTGCTAAAAGAAGTAAATTAACCTTTTAAAAGATCGGCAATTTAAATATAATAAGAATATTTAGATTTAAAAATAAATTTGAAAAATTATTACATCACAGTATTTTTATCCTAATATCTAAAGCTTTATTTTTAGATTATATGAAACTTAGTAATTTCGAACAAATCGAATCTTATCGATTTCTTTTAATCACTATCAAATTATCATTTATCTGAAATTTCTTAAAAGGCGATAGAGAAACTCACCTTTCTGACATGTTTCCAATGATCAAATAACTATGAATACCACATACATTTTTTTCATATTGAGTATAGATAATATTATAAAAGGGTTGGAGACATCTATTGAAGTACTTTTGTTTAAAAAATAGTATTAATAAAATAATTGTATTTTATATTTCAACAAAACACAAATATTTTATATTTTATGGGAGCATATAAAAGTATTTTGTATTTTATATTTTAGTATTAATAACGAAAGATTAAAAATACTTTGTATTTTCTATTTTAAATACTAAGATAGACAATCAATCTTATTCCTTCATTTGAATCAAAATATAGAAAATCGATTTTTTAATTTTAATACAAAATACTTTAATGTGCTCCATTGAAATACAAAATACACTTGTATTGCAAATACTGTGTTTTAAATAAAGGTATATCAAATATGATCCAGATCCAGATATTTTTCAGTTCGTGCTAAATATTTCATTTATCGTCCTATCCGTTTGGTACGAGACTTCAGAAAAAAATCATCGATTCACACATCGACGTTCAGCACACATATTATACATTTAATATAAACTTTTTATCGCATTAAACAGATGTCACCGAAGCAACAAAATGGCAAATGGATGGACTCGGGAGAATTAACTGCCCTCTACGCATTTCTCGAAAGGGAAAGAGAACAAGAAATGTGCTTCTTACCAGGCAACGACAGGTCCGTAATTTTCTTTGACCCTGCTAACCTTGAATCGAGCGCGACGACACGTCGCATAAATGCCGTCGCGTAAACACAAAAAAGGGAGAATGTTCATAAACAAGAGACGGCAATAAATATCTTACATCTAGATGCGCAATTAAAAAATATTTCCGAATATTTCATTAAAATTTAACGATGTAACCGATCGAGATTAAAGACTCTCGACAAAAATCTCGATATTATTCAATAATTTATTCAATATGTGCGTTAATTTATCATAAATTTCCATTTTAATAATCAATGGAAATAAGTTTGTGCTCCTGTTAAATATTTTAATATTCTATCGTCACGATGATTCCTATTTCGCGGAAAGTCTTGAGAAATACGCAGTATTTCCGGAAAATTCTTAGAAAACCTGGAAGAGTCCTTGCGTGTGTTTCGACTCGCGTACGAATGGCAAAAGCCGCTTATGGCATCGGTGGCGGGAGGGAGGAGAACAGTTTCAAAAGGAGAGAAAATGTGTTTTTTCCAGAAGCAATCCGGATGAACCGATACTGAGTATTTCAAATCGAAGACGCGTGTTCGAGACTTTCCCCGAGATCTTCCATGTGATCGTGATCCGGGAGATCCGGGAAATCAGCCCTCGCGAAGCCGGCTGATTTCCCTCCGGGCCGGCCAGACGCGTTCGCAATTTTACGAAGTCCTAAGTCTGCGCGGCCAAAGTAACGGAAATCCCGGCACGGCGACGACGGGCGAATTCGCGAACACGACGCGATTACTCACTAGCACTCACCGTACGCGGCGTAGTATCCTCGTCAGATCCGCAAGAAGGCACAGGCCGTAACGTCAGGATCACTCCGCAATCAACGGACACTTCACTCGCCGAGACGCCGGGTCACTGCGTTTCCGACTTGGTCGGTTCGACTGCGCTTGTGCGTCTCCCCCGGTAGGTTAAGTTGAAGTGCGCCGACACTCGTCAGACTGGTGGCGCCATCCGACGCCGTCGGGGCGAACGACGATGGACGATCGCGCAGGCGGAAAGTTCAAAACGCTACAACGCCGGCAACCGAAACGCATACCACCGACGAGATACTATTAAGATTTAAACACAATAGGTACAGGGAATATCGAGCCATCCAATCAGAGCTCTGGGATGTAATATCGAATTTTCATATCAGAACTCTGATTGGACAGCTCGTTATTTCCTGGTGCTTATTGCCTATACTTATTGTGTTTAAGCCTTTAAAGATTGTCAACCCTGGACAAATTTTCGGCGGTATAAAAAGAGCCTCAAGGATCTGAAAATAATTGAAAAACGCTGATATTATCGACAATTGATACAAATTTATTATTATTAACATAAATATTTGACTCATACATTATTAAATTCATGATTTTTTATTACCTAAATGTTCTATAAGTAAATATGCATACTTGTAAAGTTATAATATTCTATATATTGCAAAAAAATTATAATTTTTTTCTCTGCGATCATCTCTGTGGATAATCAAACTTTGACGATAATATTGAAAATCACGATTTTAAAGAAAAATCGAATATTATTGAGTTATAAATGTATCATTATATCTACTAAACTAATAAGTAATAAAATTAGTACAATATTATTAGTTAAAAACTGATTTTAACTTTTAATCATTTTAATATTCACAAGGATGCAACTCCTGTAAGAATGTTGGTCTTTAATAATCTCGTCGGTGCGCGTATTATTTAATTCACTCTAAAGATCTGGCGCTTTTTTTTAATGTGATCGACACTAGAGGTCTACATAACAGAAATGCGACATAGAAGAATATGGTCTAATTGGTTGTCTGAACCACGTGATCAGAGCATTTTTTAATTCACTTGCATCTAATGCATCAAGATATAGTTTTGTAATGTACATACATATAGATTATATAGAGAAAAATTAAAACAATATAAAATGTCGAAGTGCAATAAAGAAACTAATATTATGGTGTAAATATTGCTATTTGTGTGAATATTTAGTATCGAACTTAATCTAATCTAATCTTTTCTTGAAAGTTGTGTTGATTTTGTGACTCTTTAAAGAACTTTTTTGTGAAAGAAAGTGCTGTGTATTTGACTGTAAAAATGTATACAAAAAAAGGGAAATATCAAAAAGAAGAAAATTCATTTCTTTTGTTTCGTCGTTTCCCAATAAATTCTGAAATAAGAAATGTGTGGATCACTAATGTGAGGCAAATAAATGGATATTCTTGGCAGCCTACTGTCATCATTATTATAAGGTTAGGAGTACTTGTACTGAAATAAAATGACGGTGGCTATCTAACCCAATCAACACAATGATGCATCTCTGTTATCTAGGCCTCTAATAGACACGAATCTAGAGATTTTTTTATTGCTGCACTTTCTGAACTAGTACACACAATGCAATAAGTTGAAGTAAATATACATTTGTTTTACTTTTATTATTGCACGGTTCAGAGTGCAGCATAAAAAAACAGACCTTTGGACTGATTGTGTATCTATAAAAGGTGAAAAATGATAAAAATGGGAAATTTTCTAAATATTGATCAATAAAGTTGTCTATGTTCAGCAGATAAAGCAGTGTTGATTTACAATTGCTGTAAAATTCTTCAATATGAATTATTATAGTATTCTTACTTATTTTGAATCTAAATGTATAAACCAATCATACTGAAGAATTTTACAACAGTTGTTGCTATACTTTCTGTGCTGAAAGCAGCTATTATGAATAAATTTACTCATTTTTATAATTTTTACCTTGTTTCAAGATACACATCGATTCCAAGAATCGAATGATAAACTCCCTAGGATCTCAATATTACTATAATCTTCAAATTAAATTACATAGCAACGTGTCGATATCGTTACACTGTCATTGTGTAGATATTATATGGTAAAAAAAAGCTGCACAATAATAAGATATAACAATACCAAACTATTGTTAGAAGATTCGTTACAGAATCGGAGTACACTTTGGCGAAAATAAAAATTGGAACGCAATAAATATTTTGTTAGTACTATTCAAACTAATATTTAATAAAATTCAGTAAATTTGTTTTCAATGCAAGAGTGTAAAGAATTCGCTACTAATGTATTTATACTCAACTCCACAATCACTCGATATTTTTTTGAATTATCATATTCCCGCTGATGATAGAAAAGCCCATTCTCAGTCAGAAATGATAATGGAATCGACATCGATTTATTATCATTTCTGAGGGTTATCGTTATACTACCTACATCATCGAATCTGTAGTCACCGAAATGATATTGATCTCATGATGCGATCATTAAAAAATGACACTGAACACGAGGTTACGCGATGACCGATACGTTCTAGCAATCGTTCGTCATTATAATCGACACTCCCGACGAAAATTGTTAGTCACCGTACACTGATAATAAGTAAAATTCGCAGTTAATCGAGGATCGATCGTGCTACGTATTTTTGTATTTTCCGTTATGAACGAAAACTGTCATGATGGCGGGGCGGGCGGGAACGCGTGACGTTGTAAGCAGCGCGTGACGTTGTAGGACATTTCCAAAATTGTAGCAAATGTAAACTATTACGGCACGTAATCAAAAATTGAATGCTTTTTATGAGTTCTTTAGCAAGTAGGATAATCAACGTTTCGACAATCAGGACGTTTCGCTTGACATTTCTTTAAGAGAATTTGAACAAATTAGGAAAAATTTATGTAGGTATAAACTGGACTTCCTGATGCAAATTTAAAATCGACGCGCACGCTTGCCAAAATATTTCTGGTGCGAATATAAGCGGAATAATGGGAAATTTGCGTAAAATGATAAAAAATATTCCAGATGGCAAGTTATTTAAATTATCCGCAATCGAAGAAAGCGACTTCTTCTTTTGTCAATTTTTATGGTTCCCAACGATTACAAGCAATTTGATAACAATAGTTATAGATAGATAACAATAGTTATAGATAACTCAAGTAACAAATTCCTCTTACAAATAGATTATGAACATTTTTATGGCAACTGAAAGGAAACTTATGCCAAGCAACTATTTTCTTTCTTATAAGAAGCTATTAGCTATTTATCTGCACAGAAAAAAACACATCTGAAAACTTAACTGATTCAGCAAATCTACAGTCGTAATACACAGTCAATTTTCTATATTAAAAGTTAGTATAGCAAAGTTGACAGTGGAATAACATTAGCGATTTATTAAACCATCAAATCTTCTTAGTTGAATTCTATAATAAATTATAGGTTTGCTACCACCCAATTAATTTTTTTTCTGTGGGATATTTCTGTTATATATTATATATAGTATATTCACTGTGTGAAAAAAATCTGATTTGATTGAAAGTATTTATTAAAATTCTGAAAATAAACAAATAAAAATTTTCTGATCTAATATAAATGAATCTATTATCATTTTAATTAAGATTATTAGAATCCCGATTGATATAACCAGAATTTTCTGGTTTGTCCATTTTCAATCAGAAATTTTTCTCAGTATTTGAAAAATCTGTGTCTTCTCATGTAATTGGAACATCTTTCTAATGTCTCACAATTGAATAGACCAAAGCTATTTCGTCTTTCAATTTCAATTTTAAAGTAATGTACAAATTCTAATAAACAATATCTCTTTGCAGTGAAGTTCTTACAATTACAACTACGGTTCACTTTTTGTTACGAACTCTTCAAAGCATTTTTTTATTTCAGTTAATAAAATTCCTTCTTCCGATTAGTCAATCAAAAGCATTTATATAGCGTCAAGTAGACTGCATTATAGTCAATCAGGATTGTTTCTTGAGAACATAAGCATAACTTTTAAATATTCAAATTAAATATGTGCTGTTCAGAAACATAAACATTATCGTGAAAAATGAATGAAAAAGCATTACTTTATCTTATATCGTTTTCTTGACATTAAATCTCTGATTTGAAAAATTTCGCTGAAATATTTTGGACGTTTTCAATAAAATTTCAGCATTTCAGAAAAAATTTAAGTTTAATTTTTTAAAGTGATTTTTAATTAAAAAATTAGTTTTTAGTAAAATTTTAGAGAAATTTCATTTTAATTTTAGCAATTTTTTAATATGTTAGTTGAGAAATTCACTTTTAATGAAATTTCAACAAATTTTCATCAATTTCGCTAAAATATTTCAAAAGATGGAATAATTTCATGGAAGTTTTTTCATCAGTGATTGATACTTAATTGATACCTGATTGAGTGTTACAGTTAAAGTGATATTAACAGAATCGCATTTTATTCTTTTCTACTGTGACATAAAATTGACTTATCAGGGATATACGATATGACTCCCCCAGCTCGTTTCCTCGCAAGTTATGCTAATCGCTACGTCAAGTTTCCTTTCACGGAATGCTAGGTGACGGACCGACGCGAGGATGCACGCATTCCGCAGGAAGCACGAAATTTAACGTTGTCGCGAATTCGAGGATGTCACCGAAAGCGGACATAGTCAGACACAGGAATACCGACAAGCAATGTATTTTCGTGACAGGAAGCGGACGTTAAGGACAATAGTGTTACGAATTGATGCGCATATCGATTAACCGATCATTCAACCCAGTGCATTGATTTTGCAATTCACTACATTATCTCATTACAAATTATATTATTTATAATATAACTATGATTTCTAAGAGCAAAATGAATTTTTTTCTATTCATTTAGTATTGAAGATAATATGATGAAGTCATGAAGTTTTTTAAATTTTTTTTTAACGGTAGCATTTTTGAAGATTTGAAGATCATCTTTGTTTCTTTAATTGGAACTGTATGATTTTTTTTATATAGTTAGATTTCTATAGTTATTCTACATATAAAATATATAACATAGAATTAAAATAGAATTATCAAAAAATCAATATTTATGAGATATTTTATATTTTATTTTGGGACATTTTACATGAAATATAGAATATCTCATAAACTTTTAATTTTTTTGGTAATCGTATCTTAATCTTTTTATGAACAGAATAATGAGAAAAATCAATTGAGGTAAAAAAAAACACATACTTGCTTTCCAACAAAATTATACATCTTGCAATAAGCAATTAGGTTTTTTTTATATCAATTAATTTGCTAGACATTACATTAAAATAAGCTAAATGATATCGTTGTCACGTTGTATATAGTTACGCTTATAATTTGAATTCATCATTTATTAATATTGCATACATATGACATTTTATACTTTCAAAGTCATTTGTCTCGCATTAAATCATGAACGGAAGATCTAGATTCTTCTTCCCATGTCCGACATACAAAAATCCGTGATGCGGGGAATTCAACTTATGGAAGAAAGTCATGCCATGCCAATACAAACTATGTAAAATGGCTATGCGATTGCCTAAGAGAAACTGCAGATTCCAACATCCTAAAAATTAATAAATGGAGATATTTCTCTCAGTATTTTTATAGTCGATTTTAATATTTAACATTGTCTTAAGTACAATCTTAAAAAGTGTTAGAAATCACAGTGCCGTATTAACATCTTAAGGCACTTAATCTTAAGATAAGAACGGATTATAAAAATCGGCTATAAATAATAAAGTTATTATTATTATTATTATTACATGTTATACATCTAATAAATTATCGATTAGAAAAGTTGTAGCAATGCTGTGTCAAAAATTTTACCATTTATAATATTATAATATTGACTAAACATTTCTCGATTCTTTTTTCTTTTTAAATTCATCGCACCTTGAGGGACATCCATATCTATGCTGTCCAAAAAATCCAACGCGTAATTGTAATCGGGTCGGGAAGATAAATTCACGTTCCACTTCTCCTTAGGAGAACAGGCATGCAAAAAGGATTTCAAATTCGAGGCGTCTACCTCGCAGAGACCGCTAAAACTCGAATTCTCAATTATGTCACCATTCGGACATTTAAACCAGGCACCTCGTGGAATAATCGCAGCGTCCTTCGTGATTAATTCCACAGTGGCCGCAAGACGATCTTCTTCTTTTAATTCCTTCGGCACGGGACCCTAAAACACCATTTTACATTTTTCATTATATTAGATTAAATTAGGATTAAATCGAATCTCTATAAAATAACTTAAACTAAAATAACATACATATGTTAAGCTACATTAATATTCAAAATAGCTCTATTCTCACAATAAAGTTCTTGAGGTCGATTTTTCAATCAATTTTTCGATTTTTCTCGGAGAAATTTAAAAGAAAAATCATTTCGCAATTACATCATAATAAATCTCAGGATCCTCATTTGGCGGAAACGGTGGGTTAACATCATAAACATTCCTGACAATGGACGGATCGCCTTCGAATATATTAATTGCCAGAGGGCTCAGGAATCGTGCGCTTTTTGTCGCTTTTGGCAGCAATAGCCAAGTCATACAATCTATACTGCAAAAAGAAACATCAGAAATTCGTTATTAAAATTTATATTGTAATTGATTTAAAACTAAAATTAAAAGACATAAAGAAAGCCCTTTATAAAGTAATTAACTCTTCTTCAAATCCCAAAATCAGCTTCGCAATGTCAACATTCTAATTAATGAATATTTTTTTATTAATATTTACAAAAATTATAGAATTGTTTCATATATCATATGTCTTTATCTTCATAGAGCTTTAATTCAATCCAAGAAATCCAAGAAATTCTTACCTGTAATAATATATTTGACCGTTCATGCAATCCTTTTCAAAACCATATGCGATATGATAGTCGTTTTGTATCCCATTAATTCTACCCCAATAATAACATTTTTGAAAGTGATTTTCTGTCTGCAAAATGAGTAGCGAATTCTGCAGCAGTTGCGAACTTTCAGTACTTATGCAAACACCAGCGCAGCCAAATATATTAAGAGTTTCCAGTAACTTCAAGCAATCCATTTTACATAAATTACGAAGACGAGAGACCTCGACATTTCTAACAGTTTCTGACGCTCGAGATTGCTCTTTTCAAATGTTACGAACTAAACGGTGTTCTAAAATATCGTGTATCGATAATGGATTTTATTGTTTTATTAGATTTTTATATAATCCTTTTTAAATTTTCTTTTAAAAATGTTCTCCACTTTTCAAAACGTTTCTCCACTTTTAAAAATAATACAAATATTAATTATTATAAACTTAGCTAGCTGATTAATAAAGGCGGCTTTCATAGATAAATCTTATATTTAAGTTCGCCCTAAGACTACAATTAGAGATTATCTTAAGATGTCACGAACCAATTAAAGAAATAAGAACGGATTAAGAATATCATCCTAATAATCACAAAAGAATATTCCTGGAAATCTATGCACAATAAGATATTCTATAATTCAGCTAAGAAAAGTAATTGCTCAATTTCTTCCTTTAATTCTTTTAAATTGGAATGAATAATGTATTTTCTCGTTTTTTTCTCTAAAAGTATTTTTCTCTAAAATTTTGAAAAGAATAATGCTAATATCGAAGGCAAAATTTTTACAAAAAAATTTTTAAAAAAAGAAAAGAACTATTCATATCCAAATAGTCACTCAGTGGAAAAAATTGTAGTGTAATGAGTAAAAATCATTTTTAAGAGAAAATAGTAAACTTAACTTGCAATTAAAAAAATTTGTTGTTGTTGCTTTAAAATGTATTTTCAATTATCGATTCGCGACCATTTTTTGCGAAGATAATGAAATTATGAAGAATATGAAATAATGAAGAATATAAAATTTGATCCTATTTACCGCTGATTTGAAGTGATTTTAATTTTTTTGAGAAGCAGCAGGCAAATTTCAAGAATAATTTTATCAAAAATTATCGAGATGTTTGAAAACATTTTACATTTTGAAATCTCTACTCTTAGATCAGTTTTCAGAAAACGATCTTACTTTTGTGAAGTGTTACAAACATAAATTAAGATAAAATCTCAAAATGTTTTACGAAATTTCCACAACGCGAATTAAAAATTACACACAAATGCAATTTATACAGCATTCGAAAGTGTGAAATTTTTACTTTATTTTTAATTTGCTTTTTTATTGAGTTCTGTACAATTTTTTCATCGAATTATTCAACATTGAAACAAAAACGACACTTTTGCTTCGATGTTGAGTAACTCAATTAAAAAAAAATCAGAGCAAAAATAAAAAAAGCAATCAACAAAATCATCATCTGAATATCGTCGGCATCATACGATGTCTTTGATGTCTTCTGGCATCCCCTCCTCCTCTCTCTCCCTCTCCCCTNTCTCTCTCTCTCTCTCTCTCTCCNCTCACGTACTACGACGACGTCGACGACGTCGCG
>NW_012130068.1:6284975-6292621 GCF_000143395.1 Atta cephalotes | reverse complement strand
TCTCTACTAACTATTTAATAGTTCTACTTTGCTATTGCAATTTTAATATAATATTATTGAATGAAGACATTGCGAAAAGGTCAATTTTATGACAAAATGCTTCACATGTATATATTTCTACGTGTAATTGACAAAATCTGAAAATCTGAACTCTTTTCGGGACTCGATCCCCATCTCAGTATCAACTACACCAATTTTATTTAGACTAGTGGCAATGATAAGGTCGCTGTCGCATTGTACTATAATAAAAAAGTGTGTTAGATTTTTTATTGTTTTAGTTTTGAGTAATTTTAATCGAAAGTTTGTTGATGTCTAAACGTTTGTTTTCATAGAAGATTCCAAGTTACGCATGATACATCACTTATCCTTATTGTACACTAAATAATAAAGAAAGATAAAACGATCATACGCTTCATGCGTAACTCAGAATGCACTCAGAAAAAGCTAGTAATAGCACCGTGAATTTGAGCAGTGGCACGACATACACAAATACGCAATGACACACATATAATTCATACATCATGTTAAGCAGCCTATTTCATATTTTTATGCATTTATAGGCATCGCGATGCTATTATCACTTGATATATTGCATATTAAAATCTTTTTAGAGTATCAAATTTGCCTTTTGAGTATCAAATTTAATTGTTATATTACTACAGTAATTCGGCGTTTTATAAATCTGGAAAGATTTCGATGCGCAGTTTAAATGGCTATAAATATAGTACCTAATGACTATAAATATATGTATATTTACATATACTATGGTATAGGTATATAAATTCACTGGGAATTATTTAAAGATCCAGCTTCGATTATGATCTTTATTCCATATTGGTTGTTTTAACAAATCACATTATCATTTAATTGTATATATTATTACAAAAATAATTTTACACTTTTTGAATTTACGAAAAACATATTCTGTGCATTAATTTCTGTAAATTTATCAAAGTTATCAGCTTAAATTTAGGTAGATATATAGTATCGTATCATGGAAGTATCATAGTACAGTATCATAAAAAAGAGTCTATTATTATTATCTATTAAACACTTTTGAACTTAATACAAAATATTATTATAAGGTAATATATTATATTATATTATTTATTATAAGGTCACATTTATATTTGTTTATGTCCTACAATATATACACATAAATAATACATACAATAATATAAATAATTCATAAATAAATAGAAATTTTGCTAAAAGAAAGCAATCTAATCTAGATCATCTATATGTTTTATTCCTTCGCTCAATATTTTATAGCTGATACGTTATATATATTTTATTCTCCAATGTATACCTTACAGTGCAATTCTCACAAAATTGCAAGAGGATCCGTAGAAACAAACTCTTTCTGAAATTCTTACAAAAAATATTAAGACGCATTTGTGTCTCGTGTCTCACTAATTGAAATTATTTGTCGACGACTTGGGAACTATGACACAAACACTACAATCAGCGCTGGCACCATTATTCACCATTGGCTCATTCTGGAATTTGTTCGTGTTCGAATATCCTCTCGGACAACCTAGGCCGTATCTCTCGTGCATATATACTTTGGTTATATGGAGTTTTTTTGCATATTCCTTTTATTACTCATATTACATCGGACAGCCACTAGTAGTGTCGTCACGATCATACATTGTATGCATCACCGCGATTGCATCGATATTTGTTAGCTTCTTTCGATTTAAGGTAAAAGTTTTAATACGTACTCATAATTCCTAATATTACTCGACTTTTATCAAATATCTTAATTTTTATTTAATCACTTATTTCATTGACAGCATGAAAGGCATATTGATCTCATAATTATAGGCAAATACAATTCTGATCACAGAAGGATTTCTTAACATTGCACAAACATAACATTGAAGCATTGAAACTATCGTAGTTATGTTGCATAATGTTTCTGAGAAGTTTCTGCAGCAATGTCAAAATGTCCGCGTCGGTTCACAAAAACATTTCTGAAATATTACGAAAATGTTTGTGAAATCTTTCGGTGATGTTAGTGCAATGTCCTTTTTAGTTTCATTAAAATATTGCAGAAATATACAAAAAATATATATTTGCGAGTAGGGAAGGTACCGACGTATCTTCTCTTCACACTTTTTATTTTTTCGTTTTGAAATGAGGTCTTCTTTCAAAGATAACTATGCGTAGGGTACTATGATTTAATAATATATTATACAAATAAATCTATTATTAATAATATAAGAATAAAAATGTTGCGATTTAATAATGTATTTGCTTTTTTACTAACATATTTATTTCCGTGCACATACGGAGCTGAGCAAAATACATCATTAAAATATTTTTAATATTAAATATTTTTAATTACAAAATACAAAATATTTTCAACCTTTTGATTTGAAATACAAATTACTTCAAATCAAAGGACTGAAAGTAATTTGTATTTTATAACTCAAATACTAGCTAATTAATATAATAAATATAATTGACATGTGCTATGGGCAATTTATGAAAGTTTCTGAACACATCAATTTTAATGTTTGTATTATTATTTGTATTATTTATTGTTTGTATTATTTATTGTAGACGAAATATGTTTGTTAAATTAATATTTTTGCTTATATAACTTTCCTAAATTAGCTTTTAATGAAATTTTTTTAAATCTTATGTTTCAAATGCTAATCGAATTTCGATAATTCCTTATCCATCATTTCCTATAAAAATTGTTACATTGCAATAACAATTTTTATTCAAATATAAAATCATAATAATTCATTTTTGTATCGCATAATAAATTAATATGATTTTTTAAAGGAATTGAATGGGTGCTTACATGAACTTTCAATAGTAGACGATACATTGGAAGCACTCGGAGCGCCAAAGAAATATCAACAGTTGCGTAACGAGATAATTCAAATAATCATCGGATGGATTGTATTCATATCTTTGGATTTATCAATAACGTTTTATTTTAATTTTGAATATTCTATTTTAAATACCGATGCCTTTTTATTTTTTGGTTTATTTTTCACTCATATGCATTATCTAGTATATAGTTATCCGAGATATGTCCATTTTTTAAGTGCTCTAATTTGGGCATCTATCATCAGGTTAGTATATACATATGTATCCATTACTAAGTAATTTTTTATTGACAGTGTAGAACAAAATGTTCACAATCTGAACAAGACCTTTTTAAAACTATTTAAATTCTTTAAGACACTTTATATAATTTCAAATAATTTTATTAGATATTGCAAAGAATGCTTTATACAAAAACTTAAATGGAAAAATAATAAAATTTTATACTGTTATACATATATGATAAATATATAAGAAACATATTTAAACACAAAAAGTAAATAACAAAATTTTAATTTAAGTCTGACATTGAGTATTTATTAAAAATGTACATATATGCTGTATATATCTTAATTTTAATGAAAAACTAAATTTCTTTCATTCAATTCAGATACGTAGGTTCCAGATTTCATCAAGTTAATGATCGTTTACATGTACTCTATTCCGATCTTTTCGAAAATAATGCAGATTATAGAAGACAAAACAAATACCTTTTAGTGAATCATCGGATAACAGGAGCTAAGAATCACATGCGTTATATATGGATTATAATGTAATTTTTTTTAAATTAACATGTACACACATGGGCGCGTACATATTTATTAGTGTGCTTCATTTTAACTTTTGGATCGTAACATCTCGAAAAGTATAAAAATTTTTTTTAAATATTTTTGAGAATACAACAGTTCAAGGAGAACATATTTTAGTCACATTATTTTTTTCTTGATAGAGATACCAAAAACATAATGGTTACTTTCACAATTTTTAATGGAATTATATGAATTTTTATACAATATAATTTCTTTCTTTAATCATTTTGCATACAAATATATTAAGGTAAAAATATAAAGAAATCAATAATTTACACGATATTATAGAGGATACCGAGGCTAAATGATATATATGACATATGGATATCCAATTGATTAATATTATATCACAAAACAACAAAAGATAATATTGCATAAAAATGTAGTATTTTCGCAAAAACAATGCGATCATGTTACAATAAGTTATTTTAGATCGAATAGTGTATTTTCAGAAACAAAAAATATTTTCAGTTTTTGATAACGAATAGTGAAATAAATCAATGATATATTAAATAGCTTTAACATGTTGAAATATATTTTTTATTAAGCAATGAATGTACAAAAATGTAAACGAGATATTTTAATGGGGTCCATTGTTTTCCATTACCGTTATATAAAAATTTCTACATAAAAAAAGAGCAAAATCGATAATATTATAATCTATATAATGATTTTATTATTAAATTCCCTCTTATTAAGTATATGATAACATATATCAATAATATATATCTATAATTATATTACGTATTATGCATTTTATCAGAAAATTATTAACAAAATTACGTTATACATATTTTTTTTATTTCTTCAAAATTAAACATGTTATATTTTGAATTTTCGGATCTATAACTGATTCCAATAATTCCGTTTCAAATAATCTGTAAGGATCTATCTAATATAATATGAGGTCAGTTATTGTTAAAAATTATAACATCTTATATGACATCTTTAAAAAAACGTCAAAATTAATCATGGTACTAATTTACAAAAATAATTTTTGTATTGTTCATGTATGTGACTTGAAAAATTATCTTTCAATTTATATTTCATTTATTAGTTTATATTTTATTTATACGTGTAAAAAATTATTTTAAACAAGTAACAATTATCCCCGGTCGCTCTTACTTTATTTTGACAAATGTTGTAATAAAATGTTAAATCTTTCGTAAAACATTATTTTTTTAATAATCGTTTCTTAATATTTTTATCAATATACTAATAATAAGATGAATACATTGATGAAAAAAAAAACAAATAGTCATGTAATGAAATTATTCATTGTGTTTAGGTATTTTTTTTAAAAAACAACTACGTTTTTTTAATATTAAATTAAATTGATTATTCTATCCATAAATATTAAAATATTATTATATATTAAATATTATTATATATTAAAATATGATTATCGAAAGATTAATAGTTTACGAAGTACTTAATATTTCATATCAATATGTACGCCAGAATAAAATACAAAGTTTCTCATAATTGGATTTTTATATTAATATTTTTAGAATAAATAGAGGAGCGAAGTATTATGTAGAAAAAATTCCATTTTAAAAAGCGGAAATGTCTTCATAATTTTTACGACGTGTTCAGATTCTGACCCGGCTACTTCCCGAATGCCATATTATCTATATTTAATATTCGGTAAATAACAAGGATAAAGTGATACCTAGATGAATAAAAAGGAAAAAAATAATATAACAAAAAAATTAATATAATGATAATAATAATATAATGATTAATATAATATAGGTTTACCTGGAAATCGTTCCATTTTTAATTGAATTATTTCTTTGTATCTTTTATACTTTTCGAGATATTTTAAAGCAAATGTAGAAATAGGATATTGTATATGTATATGTATATGTATATGTATAATGTGTGTATATATATATATATATATATATATATATATATAAGAATAATTAATTTTAACTGTATAAAATAATTGCACATTTTGTAGCAATCGTAAATTACAACTATAGTTTGAATCGAACTCTACACAAATAATATATTTCGCTTAGTTCCTCTCGTACGTATCTTTGTAATTTGAATAATTATAACAACTACAATTTATTTACAGACACGTCCACCTACAGATATGCCTCATATCACGCAAACTAAACAAAGTATTCAACATTCAAATTTCACTACAAATGCTACTGCTCTTTACAGAAAGTATGACTTTCTTTATTCATATGTATTTGTTGTTTACAAATACTGGTAATAATAAAGTGATATCTGATAATAGATTCTTGTTCATAAATGTAAATTTTCAAATTCTAAATTGCATCTTCTTTCTCACATTAAACTACGTATGTCAAACTGTTTACGATAAGGTATATTCAAATTAAAACATTACTAATTTATAACTAGAATAATAAGCACAAACAATAATGTTGCAACAATGAAATTATACGTATTTAAGTTTTCCTCCAAATGACATAATCTTATTCATTGCAATGAATGTAAAATTTTCGATTTTACTACAAACTTTCGTATTATGTAAAAATAATTTCAGATAAGTGAGACAGTAGCGATTCTTCACAAATTGTCCACTTATAATTTCGATGAGAACTTACGTGAACAGGTAAATAATTACAACAAAATTTTTTATAGAATTTTAACTCTTCTATGCGTAATGTTACTAGCCTGTGAAAGTTTAGACACCTGCATAAATTTAATCGAATGATTATGCAAAAAATTGAAACTTTATAGAACAGCAATTTAGTGTATTATATTTTTATGTATTAGATATAGCAAAAAGAAATCCATTATTTTTCCATTCAATTTCATGTAAAAATAATGGATTTCTTTTTACTACGCCTAATATATTTTAAGATACTTATGTATACTACATACTAATTCCATAGGTATGAACATATAAAACTAGAAAATGTTTTATAAATTATTTTTTATTATATGTGTCAAAAGAGAATATTTGAAATTTATCGATTATTTACTATCAATATTCTACAAATTATACTCTATGCATTTTGACTTATAAAACTGAAAATAATTTACAAATGTAAACATTTACATAAGGTCAGCTCTTTCAAAAGTCAATGATCTTGACATATATTGTAATAATACTTTTTTTTCTTTAAAAGCGTTATGCATGATACAACATTACAAATATTATTACAAAATATTAAAATATTAAATACAAAAACAATTAAAAAAAAACATCTTTATCTTTATTTATTTTATCCGCAAATTACTTTCAAAAATTTTTAGCAGACCATTAATTCGTCAACCATGTTTACAACACTGCACGTATGCGAAATCGCATGCTTTGTTTTACAGACATTTAACTAGTTAATCGATGCCCGTTTTCACCACTGTAGTTTAATTTTAATATTGATTCAACTATATATCTCTTCCACTTTTTCCAGTTTCAAAAATTAGAAAAAGATGAAGTTGAACCGAAATTAAAGTTAATCTACTTGGTAGAAACGGGCACGATGCCAATTTGATTGACACTGATATAAGCATCGCTAGAGGAGGAGCCGCTGATATATTTTACAAATAGTGGTGGAGGTAAATATTCAAAGTCCCCTACTCCCGAGTTACAGTAAAGTAAAAATTTTGTAAGTTCAAATTCGCATCAGTGTGATAATAGAGGATTAATTATTAATATGAACAATTGATTTTGAAAAATGGATCGATTTTGACATATATTAAAGTTAAAAGTAACAAAATTTTATTTAACTTAAGAGATTGGGTTGTTCTTTTGATATCTAACAATATATGTAACATATTTGATGACTTTATAATATTTTACTTCCTTTACATGACTATTTGTTAGAATTTATGCGAGTGTCTGAAACATTCATAAACAGTAGTACGTGTATATATATATATATATATATATATATATATATATATATATATATTATTATTATATTATTATTATATATATTATATTATATAAATAAANAATAAGTAATAATAAGTACAGTACGTACGTACTTATACGTAGTATATTAA
>NW_012130068.1:6282078-6284955 GCF_000143395.1 Atta cephalotes | reverse complement strand
ATTAATTTATTTACCTTTACTTACTTACTATTACTTTAGTTTAGTTTAAGTTTAATTAGTAGTAGTAGTCGTAGTACGAATACTATAATAATAGTAGTAGTATATATATATATATATATATATATATATATATATATATATATATCGAATTTTATTTCATTATTTATTTCAATTAGATTTTACAGTTTATATTGCAAATAAAACAAAGAGAAGTAAAATTTGGCATGGAACCGTTCTATCTAGGATATAATTTCATTCGCCAGGTATGTCCTATTTTGAAAAGTATAAACATATAATAGAACATATACATATATATCACGTACCGTACTCATGAATAACATTTTTATCTAACGTTTATTCGGCAGTTCATAATATCATCTTGATTCTCAAATTAACGATTGTCATTTATCACAAATTATTGCAACATTATTTTGAGCTTTAATTGGGCGTCAGGTACGAGTGAGAGTGTTATCTTCAATACTTTACTTAATTCCAATAATTATTCTCGACAAATTCTCTTTTGTGACGAACAAAATCTGATTGCTCAGCCACGATTTGGCAAAGGGGGTGTTTCACTTAGAACAGAGAAAAGTCAGAAGGGAAAAGAGAGAAAAATAAACATGTATTTGCTCTTTCAACTGTACGTTAGAAAAACGATAGTAACGAGATGTAAACAAAATTCTAGCTGTACAATCGCAACGTGTAACATAAATATTCTGCATGCTTTGACAGAGATGAATGTTCGGACTTCCGGTATAAATATGAGTTTACAAGAATTTAATTTCTTAATACAGATATACAATTATCGCAAGAATAGATATAAATTTACTGATCGGAAACTTATACTAATGCTCGCCGGAATACGCCGGCTACATCGCGTACAGAAGATACTCGGATTCTAAAGATGGGATTCCACAGCCCATAGTTCGTCATGACTCGTGATCCGTCTTGGCTCTCTTAGGCGTGACACAGAATCAGTCTCGAAATTGATATAAAAAAGTACTTAAATTGTAATCTCATGACGCCCCGAGCCAGGCATATGACGAGCCATGGCTAGGCAAATCTTTACGCGCCATAGGAACAGGATGACTTGCTATTGCTCATCATATAGCTCGCGATTCGTAATCCGCGGTTCGTTGGCTCGGCAAATTGTCGGTAAGTTACGTAAATCAAAGAATGCAAATCTCGCGACTAAATGGAATAATTAATTGCCGTGCATCGTTGTACCATCAAATTTCTCTATCCTTGCATATGAATGTGCGTAAGAACCTGTTTATTATTGTTGAGATATTTATTAAGGTGACTTTTTGACTTTTGAACTTTCATTCAAGTCACAATATGGATTAGGATGATGAAGAATTGTCAAGTTTCCATAATTACATGAAAAAATTTATATGAATGACTTTTTGCAAACATTAACCATGTTCAACAGAATATTTGATTACTGTTGATAGTTTCTTTCGTTCGCTGATTGAATTATACTTTTAGATCTTCCATATAGTATAAATATCTTATATCAACGAAGAAAACTTTCAACATTTGCAAAATAAGCGTTCTGCTGAACACGATCGTAGATGACCTGACATCCTTGTCAGTTTTTCTAATTATAAAAGTTTTTTTGGCTTGCGAGACATATCTAATATTCGAAAACGAACCTTCTAATCGCGAACCATAGCGGGTCCTAATTCCACGGTGCGTAAAACTTTGCCGAGTCACAAGAATCACATCTTAACGTGGAATTATCCAGCAGCAATTAATTGTCCCGACAACTTAAAGTTAATGAAAATTACTGCTCGAAATCATTGCGCATCAAGCAAAATGATAACTGAACAAGCAATTACACGATAACTTGAGTATGACAACAAGGCGACAAGCGGTAACACGAAAATACTCTACAATATTCATGATGATTCGGGCACGCGGCATCCAAATTATTTACTACTTCTGGTAACTTCTTGTACGGGCTTTTCGGCTCGAACTCAACATGTACAATTCATCACTGATTTCGCAATGTTGGAAATCGACGACCTTACAATATTTTAATGCTTGTCTCACCGGTACATTCTTTTCCTTAGTCTTTACAGTAGCTATTCTTCGGTCTCTCTAATTTTCATTTGTGCTCCCTTAGTTTAGATCCACTTTGCTTTAAGAGGTCATAAATCATAAATTCTTAAAAAAATAATCAATCACAGTTGAATATGAAAAAAATAATCGACTGTAATTGATTTGATCAATTTCTTACGGCTTACGACCTGCGATCCAATTGTAGAACTGGCATTAGCGGAGCCTTGGTTTGTCTGGATGACTGTTTCAGCTAGTTGCTTTACTATCATGTCGTATAATTTTCTCAACATGGTGCTTGTATGTCAGAGGCTCCCGTCCAGAGACTCCGATGGCCGTTAACATTTAAAAATAGGATCGGCACTAAAAAGGCACAAACAGTGGACACAAATAGTACGACTATAAAAAATATACGATTTACGCACCCCCACTGGCAGTAACTTCGGGGCCTCTTCAGTAACAGTTTTTCTTTCGACACTCCTCCTCTTCTTCTCTGGCAACCGAGACAGCTCCATACAATCCGGAACGTAGCCATTGATCCTCGCGTTGGTTATCACTTGTCAAAGTTTTCGCAAAAGGTTACAAATTTCAAGAAATAAAACGGTGTACGAAAATCGGCGCCCACATGCAAATATGCTCGCCCTCACAAGTCGGGAGGATATAGGATTCTACTCGAATTATCCGCGAATCAGTGACGAGAAATATCACGTCAAAATATATAATAGAACAAATATAGATCCAATTTTTCACAAATTAAATAAATTAGTAATATATATATATATATATATATATATATATATATATATATATATATAT
>NW_012130068.1:6278596-6281482 GCF_000143395.1 Atta cephalotes | reverse complement strand
ATATATATCCATAATATTTAAATTATTTCTCATTTAATTGTGTTTATATATTTTTTCATTGTTATTTTAAATATTCGAGATCTTCTTTTATATTATTCTTTTCTTTTATAAAATTCTTTTCAATTTAATGAAATTGTTTTCATTAATGAAAGCATTTTTTTTCAGTTTTACCAAACAGCTTTGAGTGTTGTGGTAATTTTAATACAGGTAATCCACAATAGACTTTTTATTCTTTCTAATGTATAAGGAGAATGCCAAATAATTTGATTTTCTTTTAATAACAAATTATTTTAAATAACGACTTCTGAACAAAATCCAATATTGATTGTTAAAGGAGCATAAAAGCCTACTCAATTTTTCCTTTTAAACATTTAATATTAATTTGTTTTTATTTTGATATCAATATATATAAATTTGCTGATATTAAATGCATTTTGATTAAAATAAACAATTTTTGGTTGATAAATTCAAGATTTTGCAACTAGAACGTTTGGTTCTATATTATATCATAAGAATTATATTATAATATATCGTATCGTATTATAAAAATTTGTTTAAAACTTTTCAGATGGATTTAATAAATGATGTTTAAACAAACACAATGTTACCAGAATTTTGATGAACGTTAATCTCAGCGTACTCTAACAGTTTGTAATAATTGTGCTAATCGACGCGGGATCGGGCGAACTTGCTGTATTGTATATGTCATGCGTTTTACTAAAAACCTGTAATAAAATGGAACGAAATGATATATGTCATGGATGCAGACGTTAAAACATCTTTTTGTCTTCTTCAATATAATTTTGAATAGTGTACAGAAATTATTTCAATTTAATTCGAATTTTTGTATGTTATATTATAAGTAAGTATCTGCTAGCACATAGACAATGGTCACATAGACTATGATTTTGTTTCACGCATGATGTACATTGTTTCAATTATCCTTGTTTTATTTATCCTTGTTGTTGCTCTACTATCATGTCGTATAATTCTCTCAACACGGTGCTTGTATGTTAGAGGCTCCTGTCTAGAGACTCCGGTGGCCGTTAACGTTTAAAAATAGGATCGGCACTAAAAAGGCACAAACAGTGGACGCAAATAGTACTTTACTTTTGATGGACGTTAAAGATAAATAATGCATTATGCATGAAATGGAATATATCTATATAGTTAGTATACCTATATTAACATTATGTAATCAATATGAAATTCTACGAATATACAGGGTGACTAATGGAAATGAGGTAAAACTGAATGATACTACTTTGCAACAAGTAAGCAAATGAACGCGTATTGTATTAGGTGTACAACTTTGCTTCCGCCGTTTTCTTAGATGGCTTTAACGGTAAGTGGTGGTTGAAATAAATAGATCATAGACGTCATACAATAAACTTGGGCATCTGTCAACATAATCCCATAGAAACATTAGTCGATTTGTGTCTGCATCATAAAATTATTCTCGATTAAAAATGTCAGTTTACGAGCCAAATTCTCATCATTTGCGGGAGGTTTTAATTTTTTGCTTCAATATGAAGAAATCTGCGGCTGAGGCTCATCGAATGCTCTCAAATACTTATGGTGAGGCCGCTATTAGTGAAAGAACATGTCGTGAGTGGTTTCAACGCTTCAAGAACGATGATTTTGATGTCCAAGGTCATGCTCTGTATTTGGTGGGACCAGCTCGGCGTAGTGTATTATGAACTGTTAAAACCGACTAAAACAATCACAGGCGATCGGTATCGAATGTAATTGATGCGTTTGAGCCGAGCATTGAAAGACAAACGGCCGCAATACAACGAGAGATAAAGTGATTTTGCAGCATGATAATACTCGACCCCTTTGTTGTGAGTGGTCAAGACATACTTGGAAACGTTGAAATGGGAAGTCCTACCCCATCCGCCGTATTCTTCAGACGTTGCTCCCTCTGACTATCACTTGTTTCGATCAATGACACACGGCCTGGCTGACCAGCACTTCCGATCTTATGAAGAAGTAAAAAATTGGATCGATTCGTGGATAGCCTCAAAAGATGACCAGTTTTTTCGATGCGAGATTCGTACGCTACCCGAAAGATGGGAGAAAGTAGTGGCCAGTGATGGACAATACTTTGAATCAAATTTGAATTAAATGTATAACCAGTTTTTTACAATAAAGCCTCGAATTTCGGAAAAAAAACGGCGGAAGCAAAGTTGTACACTTAATATTATTACATATATGTGAAAAAAATACATAATTAGTTATTTGCACTTGTATACATCGATGTAAAGATGTAAATTTAATAAAAATATAGAAATGAATTAAACCGTGAAATCCTTAATATATTTTATTTTTATCCTTAATATATTTTATATTAATTGAGATATCTCATTTTTACATTCAGATTGAGTTAGTGTACAACAGCTTTAATGTGCACTGAGTACGCACTAGTTCTGCCTATGAAAAACGCTAAATTTGAAAAAATTTTTACGCGGAATTCAAATTACAATAAGTATAGTATTATAATATGTAAGATATATAAGAATAATACGGGACTGTAATATATTATATGTATATATGTTCTGAAATTATAAATTATATATCATTATATTTGACTTTATTCCGCTATTTTCATTTGTAATGCAAGTAAATATTTGATTAGATAACAGACAATTGACGTAACAAAAATTACACTAATAATTTTATATTCGCATTAACAGATACCATCTGATACTCAGGAAGTATCAGCTGGAACTATGACTGACTTTACTCTTGCCGTGCGATGTGGACGCTCGGATTAAAAAAATTAATAATTTTATAAATATATTAATATATTTATATATTAATATATTTATAAATTAAAAAAAAATTATATATATATATATATATATATATATATATATATATATA
>NW_012130068.1:6271061-6278419 GCF_000143395.1 Atta cephalotes | reverse complement strand
ATCTAAAGAAATGAAAATAAATGAAAAGCGATCTATTTCGCATAAGGTTTATTTCGAGAAAGAGAGAAGAACGGTTCAAGTGAAATTAAAGAATGATCTTTAGCGCAATATTTACTATTCACAAATTTAGTTATGGAAAATTAATTAATATATGAATAAATGATAATATAAATGAATAAAACAGGATTGAAAATCAAGATGATTCCCGTTCTCAGTCATACCACTACAAAATTTATGAGAAGAAAATATATTGCGCTATATAATCTCTTCTTCATTTTCGTGCGACTTGAACAGTTCTTCTCTTTCTCAATATAGCATCTTCTATATAGCATCTTCTATATAGCTCAGGCGTCGATATATTATTATATATATTATATATAATATATATAATATATATATTATATTTATATATTTATATATTGATAAAAAATATTAAGAAATATATTAATATATTTTATATTTCTTCCATCGTATTCTGAATTGATGTACATGGTTCAATAAGGAACTGCGCATAATGAAAGGAATAGGGAACAGGGAACAGAGAATAAAAATTTCAACCTATCAGAAATTGCGTATTCCATAATACATGATTTCTGATAAGTTAAATAAAATTCTTATTTTCTATTTCCTGTTCCCTATTCCTTGTGCGCAGTCTCTAAATATAATACGTAACCCATGACAGAGAGAAACCTGACAAAAGCCATTTCAACCTTTTTTCTGTTACCGTCGAAATCGCACGTACACTACCGCCAGTACATTTTCAGTTTGAGAACTACGTGACTACATACATTTTCTGACACAATCGATAAAATCGTATCGTCGAAAATAGATTGGTTTGTCTCTATACTAAATCCTCAGACTAGAAGCGTGCCAATCATCTATAAGAGGGATAGTTTAATGAGTCCTTGAACGAAAAAATTTTTATTTCTCATCTCCTATTAGGTGTGGGAAAAAGTTCGTGGCGTTTTTCCCATTAGATGGCATTAAAAAAACGCCACGAACTTTTTCCCATCTAATATGTAAATAAAAATTGTATTTTAATAAACGAAATTGAAACTTTTAACAATTTAATGAATTTTGTCTTATATAATATTTATCTTATAAAATTACGAAGTTATTTATGCAGTAAATTTTTAGCCCGGTTTTATCAAACATAATTACTACTATGTATCATAGTCTCTATAATTATACAATAATCTTTTAATAAATTCAAACTTTTCTAAAGATATTATTAATTTAAATTATAATTTAGCAAAAACGTTATAAAAGCCCTCCACTACCCACGCTAATTTTATGACGATCTTCTTTTCTTTATATAAGTATACTCACCCATAAAAAAAACCAGCTACTAATAAATTTAATACCCCGGTTTTTGCAGGTAAGTGTTACTTTTAATTTATTTTTATTCTTAGGTCTAATTATTTTATTGTATTTCGTTAATGAATTTGCAATAACTTTTTTAATATTTTATTCTTTATTTTAATTTTTTATACAATTCGATATTACAATTATAATAATTATTTACAAAACAATATACTATTATAAATGCTGTTCAAAATAATAAAAATGAAAATATAGAAGCGAATTAAAAAATTTTAGTAGTGTGGAATTATACGAAAACGTCGAAAATACATATAATAATACAAATTTTTTTAAACTAATTTTAACGAAATATTGATAAACAGAGAAGAAATACTAACAACAATCAGATTGTATTTACTATTAATTAATAATTTGCGAATATAAAACTTAATAATCACGATAAAAAGTCATTAATATATAATAGCACTTCCATCGCTTTCAAGATACCTATCTCAATAATTTCATCATATCAAAGTTCCTCCGCCTTGTGCAGTTAATCTGATATAGAGGAGAATAATTTTCAGTGGAGAACGAACATAATATACTCTGATTCTATGTCAAGTCAAATTCTCAAAATCCATTTGCAAAGAAAAGTTAAGCAATCCGTCAAATACCAGTGATCTTGTTAAAGGAGGGTGTGAATTCCGAATTTTTCAGATCACTTACAATAGTAATAATTTTGATAGCATATCAGTTACAATTACCATTTTTATCACATCTTTAATATAATATTAAAATTCACGAAAAATATGTTCTGCCATGCATCACTAAAAATGATCTTTTATTAAAAATAAAATGATTTCTTTATGTGGAAAAGCAGTTACGAAGGAATATATTTAATAATAACAAAATACATGCATTATTGTAATTTTTTATATGTATGAGTACAAAAGTTTCTCGGGTACCAACTGTTCGAGATGAACCGAACCCGATAATAATGAGATTTCAAAGAACATTTTATACTGAAAAATTTATTATATAAAATTTAACAATTCTTTATTTTTCAAAAATTACAATTATTAACATCCCATTAATATGAGAGTACACATTCGACTTATCTTGAATTTTTTGTACTCACACACATCTTTAATTCAACTCATGTAATCATGATAACATTGTTAAAAGACTATAAAGAATTTTGTAAAAAATTATGTAAATCAACAAAAATCAATATTTGTTAAATATAATTTCATAATATTTGCATGTATTTTGTCATAGAAAAGTGTATATGTATACATAGAAATTAATAATTAAAAATATTCTGCACGGCGGGCCATCCAATACCTAAAATGATTTTAAAATAACAGATAGAAAATTAAACATACACATTCGTAAAATATTTTTGTTAAAGCAATCATCCAAAAATTAGCAAATTATTTGTATAAAATTTAAATTTAATTACTTAATAATTTGAATTTAAACAAATAATAATTATATATCCATATCAATCATATAATATTAAATTCCTATTGTTATTAAGACAGTACTATTATTAACATTATTATTATTTGTGGGAGAACATTTAATAAAATAAAGAAAGCGAAAATTATATGTTAAAATATATCACTAAATTAATTTTACAACTTGACTTTAAAATATATAGCAATTGTCATTAACTCATTAACAAAATTATTACCAGTAATTGCAGATTATCAGCAGACGAGAAAATCCGGGATTAATTCCAATCCTGTACAAGAATCTCCGAAGAGACACCAAATTTGATTTCGCAAATAAAGTTCACGAAAAGCGAGGAATAATTCTCCATGATGAAAATAATTTCGATTTTTCATCGGTACAAACATCGTAATCGCATCCATCTGACGCGAGAGATAGCGATAAGATGCCTTTGCACATCATAAATTGTTTACTAAAATATACTTGTAATTTTATAATGTTAAAAATGTAAATGTCGAAAAGCAAGTAAGAGTTAATATTTAATCATTGTCTCAGTCAAAACTCCAATCTTTATAACTATTTAATAAATTTGTACTAAATATGAAGAAAAAATGATGATTATTCTAAACATCAAATTTTTAATAAGAAGTTATTTAAAATTATTAATGACTTTTTAATGTACAAAATAAAATCTAAATTAAAAAGTTTTAAAATTAAATATTCATCAAACTTATTAAATCAATAAATAATTTTTGTTATTATATGTTCATATATTGATTTCATATGATACATTAATTACGCAACAATTTGGTTTACTACGACAAGATAAATGCTATTTGTATTGAATAGATCTTCAATACGGATATATATATTCCAATAAATGTATAATTAATTAGTAACCTGGAAAAAAATGTTTCATGTATAACTATATATAATTATATAAAATTATACATAATCAATATATATTTATAATATAAAAAATTGACATATTTGTTATATACAATTATATATCATTATAAATAAAATACGTTCATATATATAACATTTTTTCTCAAGAATCGTGCAAATTACAAAAGTAAGTATGATTATAGCATTCATCTCGACATAATTTTATATAAATTTTATATTATATGTACCTGATATTATTATACATACACTTATTTACAATAAAGTTCATTACAGTATTAACACGTTATATATAATTTGTACATATATAGAATTTTACAAAAAAAGTTTAATTTTAGTTTAATTTTAGCTGAAAATTTAATAAAATTTGAAATTAATTTGGTTTATTTTCATATTCAGCAAATGAAATGCTGATAATTAAATAAAATAACTTAAAATTAAATTAAAATTTTATTCAATTTTTAATTCCTCAAATTATCAAGTTTGTATGATGTGTTTAGTCCTATCTGTCTATATATTTATCATTCTACCTATATAGACCCTACCTACTGTCCATACTTATTATCCTACCTACCAGTATTTTCATTTATTCGTTTCCATTCGCGGATACCCATCTCCACCCGTGTATTCCTACCTATATTACTTCATAAATGTGCAATAACACTGCGAATATATAATATATATTAATTGCTGCGTTCAGAGAAAATAGATTTTCGATTGTTGTAAAATTCTTCAATACGATTGATTCTTGCTTTTCTTGGTTTCTTATTTTAAATGTACAAACAAATCACATAGAAGAATTTTACAACAGTTGCAAAGCTGTTTTCTCTGCTGAGCGCAGCTAATGTCTAACCATATCCTATCGCGTACTAATAAATTCAATGAGATAATTTAATCGCGATCATACTAATAATAAATAAACAATAAACAATAATATAATTAAAACAAGCTGTTTCAATCTTTAAAATATAAAAAAATTAACAAATAACAAGGATAATAAGAGTCAGCGAGAATAATTAAGCGCAGGTTTTGTAGATTTTTTTAATCTATCAAGCACACACTTGATTATCCGCGCTATCTCTCATTAACTTTATTGTTTGTTGGTTTCTTTTTGTATTTTAAATAACTCTCAAAAAATATAACTCGCAATTTGCGAAATTACCCTCCCAAATATTCAATTTACCTTTTACAAACTTAGATTGGTGTTATACACCAACCTATCCCTCAATAAGCAGAATGTCTAAAATCGACTCATAAGCAACTTTAAAATATCTTTAAGAATTTTTTAAGAAATATCTTCAAGGTATTTCATAAAAAATTCTGAAAGGTAATTCTGAAAGGTCTTAAAGTTGTCTTATGCATCAATTTTAGACATTCTGCTCAATGGATTCGTAGAGATTTTCTTCTTTCTTCTGGCCAGATTGAACTCACCTTACGTTGCTCCTGGCCAATATTCTGGCTTCATAAGCCAAAAATTGATAACAAGGAGAAATACTTCTTTTCGCTGCCGACTGTTGCCGACTAATATCGTCGGCAATAAGCATAAGATTTTACGTTTTTGTATGATGCACGGAACACGAACGCGTCGCGAAGAGGCCATCATATTAATAAAACAGACTAAATATAAACAATTATCATTAATAATAATAATAACAATTCTATTAATATAAAAATAAATTTCGCGTTTATTTTCTATTATTCAATATTTATTAAACTGTAATAAACACTTTTCTATATAACGGTATCCATAGAAAATAATTTCATATATTCTAATTATTTATTTTATATAAATTTTACATTTTTTAATTTCCCGTATTTTATATATTTTAGAAATGCAAATATTTTCATTTTAATTTCGTTTTAACTTTAAAGATATATTATTTTAATATAAAAACGATCCATCGAAAGAACCCATTTTTTATTATACTTTTGCGATTAAATTATAACAAAGCGTTCACATTAACACATATGAATTTACAATTTACACAAAATTTAAGCTAAATTTAATAATAATTAGAAATAATTAGAAATAATTCAAAGTGCCCCGGTAAAACATTTTTCTTGGATGAATATGTATAAATATGTATAAACATACATAAATATTCATAAACATAATCGTATATGAAATATGTCCATACATGTTCATACATCTCTTTTTCTTTTGTAAAATTAGTGTTAATAGAAATAATAATAGTAATGTGAAAACATTAAAAATAATTAAAGGGTGATTTTCGCATTGTTTGTTTCAGGAAAAATAAGTTTAATTTTTGCTCATATACAATTATGCATAATTTTATATATAATTATGCATAAGTAATTTTTTTACATTTCTTCAAACAGGATTTTTTAAAAAACAAATAGTATAAAAATTACCCTTTTAATTATTTTTAAAGCTTATACATTACTATTATTATTTCTATCACACTAAATACTAATTTTACAAAAAAAAAAAGAGGAATTTATGAACATGCATGGACATATTTCATATATAATTATACACGTTTATGGATATTTATAATTACGTATATTTATAAATATTCATGTATAAAAAATTTTTTATTGAGTGAGTGTAACGTGACATTATAAATTTAACAGTACATGCACAATAAATTCCATAATAAAGAAGTATCCAGGATTAAGTTTATCCCAATCTGTTATTACTTATCCATTTTAAGGCAATGGATGTATGGAATGCTGTACATATTATATAATAGATCCATATATTTTTAATAAATTGATGCATATGCATCTATAGATATATACTAATTAATAAAATTATCACACATTCGTTACCCCAATAAAAACATTAATTTATTACTCACCAATCCGATGCGCAACAGCGGAGTTATATATATCAGCAACGTCGCTACGATTCTGTAAATAAAAAGAATAGAAAATCCAAATTAAAACAGAGTAAAAAAATCAATATTTTTAAAAATATTTACTAAATGCAAAATTCTCTTAAAAATAATCATTTAATATTCAAAATATAATTTTTATAAGCATTGAATTTTTTAATTCATCATTCAATTATATTTATAAAAATAATTATACATTTTTTTTAAATATATATTTATAAAGTTTCAAAATAATTTTAAAATAATCCTTTTATTCTAATCATTTTTAATCATTATCATTTTTAAATCATTAAAATGAAACTACTGAAGAATAAATTTAAAAGAAGGATACAGATGTTATATAAGTAAAAAATAATATTTACCGCAAGGTTGCTCTGTCGGTGCCTGATGCCTCTCCCAGATCTCCTCCTCCTCTCAGAATAGGATTGACATCCTCTCGCACAGGACACTCGCGTAAAACACTCGCGAATAATACACTATAATCGCGCGCGGACTATAATTTGAGTCCGATAATTTAAACGGCACTCCCAATGCAAACGCGCGAGGCGACGAACCGGCTGTGGTTCGTACATTTTCAAGTAAATCGGCGACGAGGGTATGTTAGCTTTCCCGTCGTTGAATTTTTACACAAAGAGAACAATTTTACTCAAGTATCTGAAAATTTGTCTAGAATATCATTCAAATCTGAAAATTTTTAGATACTTGAAAAAAATCGTTTTTTTCGTGTGAATATCCTCTGGGTACTGAGCCCTCCCATCACGTCAAGGTGTACTCGTGAGAGAGAAGATAATCTGAAAAATGTAATATATCTATATATATATATATATATATATATAT
>NW_012130068.1:6239380-6271041 GCF_000143395.1 Atta cephalotes | reverse complement strand
AGAGAGAGAGAGAGAGCTATTATCTATATTACTATGCAATTATTATGAAATTGATTTTAGAAACGAATATCAAATACACATTTGCAATTCACTATCATTGCGGAATAAATTCAGGACAGATAAAAGGATTGAATCTTGTATTTATAAATGATGTCTGTAAGATATGATTAGAGTCAATGAAATGGGTGTGCGTTATTTGAGAGTATTCATATTAACATTGCTTTTTTATGACTCGTGTGATACTGTTCGTACAGACAAGTAGCCGTGTCGTGCCGTTCTTCTTAACATTTCTTTTTGAAACATATAATAATCGCAAAAAGTGCTAAATATAATATGAATATGTTGTATTTTATGAATATTTACATAATACGATTACTAATATGATTAATTATTTATTAAGTTTTGTATTATATATGGCATTCTTTGCGATAAGATTTCAAAATGAGAAAAAGAGCCGCATGCGACATGACTACCTGTTTGTACGAATCTCAGTAAGGGAATGACGTAGCAACTACGTAGCAACGTACGCAACGCGTAAACATAAACATGACGCGCCGCTCCGTGCCACCCTGTGCTATCGCCACCTCAAGGCCGCGCGCCAACCGTCGAAATATTAACGCATATTACGAAGTAAAATAATATATTTTTTACATTTTTAATATTCTCCGATTAATGAAACAAATTTTTATATGTATCTAGTTTTAGCGGCGCGAGTCGTTTAATGTGGTATCATAAATGCTCACGTGAAGTACTTTTAACATCCCAATATTATAGTTTAATTTTTATTGCTCTTTTTTTGTGATTTACAATTAAATAAAGATAAATGCAAAAATTTATTTTAAATTATGAATAAATTTCGACTCAATAGAATAATACGTGTACATATATATATATATATATATATATATATATATATATATATATATTCTTATGATATATATATATAAATAGCATATACATTTAGAGATAATTTAAATATAATTTATCTGTTTCTGCTTTCTCCGTATCATAAGAACGCGGAATAACACGAAAATGACAGAATTATACGATTTAAAGTGATAAAAAGCCATAATTTAAAATATCTAACAATAAGAATCTCACTTTTATACCGTACATGTGAGAACATATGAAATGTGCGTAATGAATCTAATAAAAGAAATAAAACAAAAACCGCAATAAAACCTTTAATTCCTAGTATCCTCCTTAGTTTTGGGCAACCTTACGTAATTCGCGTTCGTAGATATCTAATTTTTATTAATTAATGCGACACCCGGAGCGACTCGCAAAACACATCCGTCTACTTCCGAGGTCACCGAGCGAATACCGAAGTGATGACGTAGTCACACACTACGCCGCGCGGCACGCTCCCACACCCTGTTTGCCACGTGACACGCTCCTTACTTCGCTGTTCGCCGTTTAGATACCCAACTGTCGCGTTTGAAAAATATTCACGATTTATTCATTTTATTTATACATTCGCGTTTTGCTTTGGCATCTTTGGCACAATCTTATATTTGCATGGTTCTTTTAAATGTAATTAGTAATTATTTGCGTGGAGTATTTTTGATATTCATTATGTTTTAATTTTCATTGTTCCTTTTAATAATTCATATTTAAATAAAGGTTAATAAAATATTCTATATACATATGTTCTTTATATAAAGATACATGCAAATTTTTTTTAATATCGTGAAACAATTTGTGCTATAGCTTTGGCTAAAAGTACTAAATATCTTGTTAATCATTATTTAATTTTTCAGTTAATAAATTAATTTAAGACATTATTATTTCTGCAAATTATTGTGCGTTACAGAAATTCTTTAAATTTACATATATAATGCTCATCATGACTCGGTAAAATAACTATTATAAATTAATTAAAAATATATATATAAAATATATATATAAAATATATATAAAATATATATAAAATAAGTTTCCAGAACTTATTTAAAATCATAGGAATCGATAAAAAAACTGATACGACTTTTTAAAATAAAAAAATATAAAATAGTTTCCGGAAAACTTATTAAAATATTAAAGAAATAAGTCAGAAGTATAGTTATTTAAAATATATAATGAATACTAAATAACTTTTTTATTTTTAGAATAAATGACAGAATTTAGTAATTAAAAAATTACAAAAAGATAGCAAGGTGTCAATCTTTTATTAAAAATATTGTATACACTATGCGAATTTTGTATAATATAAAGTTCCTGGGAAAAATGTTTCATATATAATTATATTATAATTATATATACAAAATATATCCATATATATATATATATAATATTTTTTCCCGGATTTTATTACAAACTATAATAATCACTTATTATAATACAATTAAACTGAGATATTCATGAGCTGCGTATGTGCGTATGAATTTAAGAAATAAAGAAAAAACCGTGCAATAAAGCTGAGAATATTAATAATGTAAAGAATTTAAAAATATATTATTTTACTTACTTCGTAATATACAACAAAGCTGAGAACATTAATAATGTAAAGAATTTAAGAATATTATTTTACTTACTTCGTATTTTGCGTTAATATTTCGATAGAAAATTGGCACGTGACCTTGGTGTTGAGGAGAAAGATGGCACGGATGACGGGATGGCGCGTCATTTTTACGACGCATAGACTGTAGTTACCGCGCAGTTATTCCTTTTCCAAGGTTTGTACAGGGAAGGTAATCTGTGTTGCGTACCGCTCTTCTATACATTATTTTTTGAAATTTTACGCGAAGAATAAATATAATGAACGAAACATTGTATTTTAAGAATAAAATACAACTGAAAATTTGCATAAAGAAACATAACTTCGTAATTTTATAAATATTATATAAGACAAAATTCACTAAATTAACTTATTTGAATTTTCAATTTCGTTTTATTATAATTCAACAACTTTTATTTATATGTAGGAGATGTGAAATTAAAATTATTTCATTCAAGGGTTCATTAAACTATCCCTCCTATTGATGATCGGCACGCTTCTATCCTGAGGATTTAGTACAGAGACAAACCATATTTATTTTCGATGATGCGATTTGATCGATAGTGTCAGAAAATATATGTAGTCACGCAGTTCCTAAACTGAAAATGGATGTACTGGCGGTAGTGTACATATGCGAGTGCCATATTAAAGTGCAGTAACAAAAAACAGACCGTAAATTAGAATAAGTGTGTTAACCATATATAGGCTTGTTCTTTTTGGCTGAACTACTTTTGCACTTTAGTTACATTTTATCTTCTTTTTCTCTCCAACAGGAAAGAAGAGAAAGAAAGATGAACTGATGCAAAAGTTCAGTCAAAAAAGAACTGGCTCATGATTATTATCAGTTCAGTGAAGTGAATTGTCAATTGCCGTCTATAGCGTCGCACATCTGTCGTGATGAGCAAGTTTTTTAATTCATCGATTGATCAATCGCATTATACGCAAATGCAAATACGGGCTTCGCACAATAAAAGGAACAGAGAGCAGAGAACAGAGAATAAGAATTTCAACCTATCAGAAACTGTATTCTACAATACATGATTCATGATAGGTTGAAATTCTTATTCTCTGTTCTCTGTTCTTTTTATTGTGCAGAGCCCTTTATGGAACAAAATTACATTTGCGCATAGCGTGTGCACACTTGTTCAATTGATGAATTAAAAAACTCATCCGATTTAGGTAGAACTAAATGAACATGTTGTCGGACGAGGAGAATGACGAACTGCAAGACTTGGAAGCGATACGCGATAAGGTTCTTAGCAACCCACATAGCAAGCGTATGCAAGTCAGCGCTTGGGAAGATGATGATGATGGTGTAGAAGCAGAACGTAATGCAAGAGGTTAGGATTCTGACCGGCTTCTCCACTTGAAATTCTCTTCAAGAATTAATTGCATTTGCGATAATCAAAGGAAACTGTTTGTCTATAACTTCAAAACATTTTCTATTAAAGAACTTTCTGTCAAATTAATGTCGTGTTTTTATATTTTTATTACGTTTCCTTTTCTCTCTAGAACCTGATGCAAAAGCCATGTTGAACGCTGCCGAAGAGGGAAACCTGGAAAACATTAAGAATTTGTTGAATAAAAACCGCCACTTACTCAATTGTACCGATAAGGACGGCTATACTCCACTTCATAGGGCATGTTATGGCAACAATGTGGAAGTGGTGGAGGTAAGTTTAAGACAATTATTTTCTTCCCTTAGTATTTATAAAATTATTTATTAAGTGATTCTGGCTCTGTTCCAACAGCATCTACTTGAAGCAGGGGCTAGAACAGACGCTAAAACTCAAGATGAATGGCAACCTCTACATTCTGCATGCTGTTGGAACAACACAGAATGCGCTGAAGCCTTAATCGCAAATGGAGCAGATGTTAATGCAACAAGCAAAGGAGATCAAACACCTTTACATTTGATTTCCGCTAGTTCATACAACTCTCCTGCTCTCCAGCTTCTTCTCTTGCATCCTGACACAAATCCCTATCTGGTTAACTCAAGTGGAGACACGGCAGATCAGATCGCGAGAAGGACAACCAAAAATTATCCCATGTTCGAAATAATTGAACCCTGCCTAAATGAGATTTAAGGTAAGCAGTTAAGTATTTGTGTTGGATAAACGAGATATCAATATATTTTATTGCAGTAAAGATTTATTTGATATACATATATACATATATTTGCATAGAAATATCAGCAGGAGAAATGCAAACATTGGAAAAATGAGTCGTTTGTGTAAATGCGTCTTTGTTGTTATGTTTTATGCTATTCTATAAAAATTTATGTATATAAATTACATTCTTGAACAAGATATACAATCTATATGAATACATATGATCCAATATAAAAGTTTATATAAAAATATAATGGGGGATATATAATTACGAGTGTAATCGTTATATCGGAAGAGTCTATCAGAATAATACTTCATCGCATTGTTCATTTTTTCTTCAGTATATGTCATAATGATCATGACTATGGATAAAAAAAGATGAGCGCGATTAACCGAAATGAATATATTAATTTTTAAGTAATGACAGAATGACAAAACTGAAAGAACTAAATTATATTAAGAAAGGACATGAAAAAGCTACACGTTAGGATAAACATTGCGAGTGTAATATAAAACATAAAGTCATGTTTATACTTCCAATCAAAATCTCTTTCTCGATATATAAGTTGTCTTCTCAGTTCATCCATTTGTTTTTGTATCGTTTTTAAATTGTTTGAATAATGAGTTTACAGATCAGTATGATGTTAAATTGACAAATTTCGGAGTGCCGTTGCTGAGACGCTTAGATCCTTCCCAAATGAGAACGGTAAAGTCTTCCGTGATTGCGTATAAATGATGCTGATCCAGAGACCACGATACAGCGATTATTGCACCACAACCTCTTATATTATTCGAAATTTCTCTGACTAACTGCAGGTCCCAACTGCTCCATAATCTATATCATCAAAATACTTCCAATAATTGTTTGTAGATTTAAAATAATTAAATAATATTTTCATCGTACCTTATTATTCCGTTGTCTAAACCAGTTGCGATAACATTGACAGAAATACCCTCCGGTGCGTTACTGTAACAAAGTGCTGTTACACATCGTCTGGATAAAATAGACCCTACAGCCCTCGCATTTATAGTGTGCACTGTCAATTCGGACTGATTGTTGGTCACGTTGTCCTCTGATCTAGGAATGTCATAAGTAGCAGCTACATCCCCAAGTGTTTCACTAATACACAGGAGATGTATAGCGTAACCTTGGTCACGAACTATTGATTTCACGTACGTTAAGCTGTTCCAAAATAAAAATACAGAGAACTCATATAAACATATAACTTCTTTCTATATTTAAATATATAGAATTTATTTTTCTACCACATATACCTATTCAAATCCCAAATAATAATGACACTACTGCCATCGCCGGAACAAGCAATGCTAAATGTACGTGATAGAGATATCACTGTCACTCGATTGTTATGAGCTAGAAGTACTGTCGCAGGTGTTGAACTGAATTCGATTTTACCCGCAGTCCCTATAGTATATGCATGCACTGTGATTCTGCCTGATAAATGTCCAATCCAAAGTTGTCCGCAATCAGGAGTAGATGCTAATGTCGTAATCTAAAAAAAAAAAACAATTTGGGATTGTATATTAAATGTTTTATTTTAAAGAAAAAATAATATTCTAATCTTGCTGTATTAAGAAGTTGTTTTCTTTTATTAGTATTTAATTTTGTCTTATTAATTATAAAATGTGTATAAAATTAAGACACTTACGGGATCAAGACCTGAAGATTTAATTAGAGGCCTTGGCGGTTGTTCTTTCTTACATTTTAATCTAGCGATTCCATCTGTGCTGCTCCATGATGCTAATGCAACACCCAATACAGACATACCGCTTAACATACTGCTGCCTAATAACACAAAAGAAATTTTCATTCTACTAGATTTAAAGCTTTAAGTTTTATAAGAAAACACAATATGCAATAATCGCGATATAAATCAATAACCTTTTTCTTTGGTGTAACCGAGGAGAAGCGTGGTATAATTAGGCAAACCAAAAACATCACCAGTTGCCAAAGGAACTAGAGAAGCTAATGGAGTTTTGTGCTTAAGTTTCCAACACAATATAGGCTCATTACCGGGCGCGCCTACATAATTTCCCCATTTTATACCTACGATTACATCAGACAGTTGTAACATTTAATGGATTTATGTAATATATTTGAATTATCGTTAATATAGATTGACAGTTTAAACCATAGAAAGCTACAGGGAAGATAATTACCACTGATCCCTTCAATAACCTGCGGTATTTGATTAGATAACGTTATATTGCCAAGATTTTGAATCATTGGATGAGAAGCTCTGAATAGTTGCGCGGGTGTTTGACCATATGTTCGTACCATGGTTTCCCAGGCCTGACGTTCTAAAGGATCGGTTATCTGTTCTACGTCGAATCCGTAATAAGTCTAAATATAAAAAATGAATTATTCATATTTAATTGTTCAAAGCTATGCTATGATAATGTAAGAATACGTACTGCGGGATGAAAAACATTTATGGCTTCTATCGCCGGTCTTCCTGTCTGTCTGAATCCAAAGACGAGATCGATCCAATATGGCAGTACTTCTCTCACGATGTCGGATTCTAACGCGGCTCTATGTGCCAATATAAATAGTCGCGCGTCGCCGCCACACCATTTCGGTAATTCAACATCTCCAACTTTATTACCATTTTGTCGAACACCGAAATTGAATCCTGCAACATATACGAATTCGCATTAACTTATGCAGATGTTATTTTTTTCAATATTAATTGCAATATACTCGGATTTACCTTCGAAGTTTAATAAAAATTCAGGTAAATAGAAAAATTCTGGTATTAGTTCCTTCACATCTGTTGTTGAATCACAACTAGTTAATCTCCATGTGGTAGCTAATGCATGGAATGTTCGGTCAGGAATATCAAAATTATTATCTAAAAATAAAAACAAGTTTATGAAAATAATTAATTTTTCAATGAATGTCATTATAAAAGAATAATTTTTGTAACTACCTTGATAACAAAGAAACATGCTAGTAAACGGTGGAAGCCGTACCAAAAAGTGTAATACAGTTCCAGAATTACTATAATGAGAGCCATAATGGAATGGTCCTTGATTCAAAGCAATTAAATTTAATCCTTCTGTTAAAGTTTGTTTCAAGTACTATATAAAAGAAATTTATTAGTGATGCTAAAAACACAATAATAATAATTACTTTTAATGGCTTACATTATAATTATTTATGTAATGTTGTTCGTTCTTTTTATCTTGCACAGCCATCGGTCGTTTGAAATTCCTGTAAAATATACAAGTGTATTCGCATATATATTTGAGAATGTACATGCTGCTGATTTTCCATCATTTACCGATAAATTTTCGGATTGTTCAAATCAATCTTTTCGCTGACATAGTCTGCCAAAACAAACGGGAATACGGGATATTGCATTAAGTCATTATATGAACGACCTGCCAATTTATTCAAGCAAGTTATGTATTCCCAATTGGTGAGCGCGCCACTTCTCCATAAAGCTAGAGCTTCTCCTAAATCATCGCCAGGGATTCGCCTGGGTAAATTGCAAGCGGACAATTCCGTCGCAAACTCGTCTCTTTCCTTGGATGAATTGAACGCTAACAGATATGTTCTGCCAGTAATGAGAAAGATTTCGATGGCCCTCTCTTGCAATTGATATCTTCTTCTGTGCAATTCTCTAATATCCTCGAGACGCCAAACAGTACCACCAGCCACAGCCAAATCGAAACCACCCAATGCTATCTATAATTAACAATGATTAAAATGAGAAGAAGTTTTATTAATTAATTATATTTATTAATTAATTAATTGTGAAATTGTATTTTTAAAAATTAAAGGAATGACTCACGTCCGTATGCAGTGGCGTATCAGGATTATCCGGAACGAAATACACGCACGTCTCGCTTATGAGGACTTCTCCAGCTAATTCAGCCCTTGGTGTAACAACTTTTGCCTGAGACATCTTACGTATTTTCTCACTTGTATGTAAACGTTCGATCAGAGTCGCGGTATTAGAGTCTTCACGAACACTCGTAAATAAGTACGATAATGGCACCTCGATATTAGAAGACGCTATAAAATATAAAATTTAAGATTAAAATGTGAGTTTCTCTATATTCTCTAAATTTCTTTGCATGTGTTAAATGTTAATTAGGAGATTGCATTCACTTAAAAGATCACAATCTTTGAATGCTTTCTGTAATATTTTATAATATTTATTTTGATCTATAAATATACCTAATTTATCTTGATATTCAGGCAAAAGAAATCTCTTGTCAATATTTAAGTGACACCTCTGAAGTCTTATTCTGACTCTTGCAGGACCTTCAGTTGGATCTAATTCCCAATTTTTGGGGTAGCTTTCAGAAAAATGCCATGGCGCCCGTTCGTGAGTTATTCGTTTGGCTATGTCTCTCCATCTAGCAACTGCCTGAGCTTCTAATGCTCGCGAGTGTTTCAATTGCTCCATCAATACCTTACGCTCACGATTTTGTTCCTCTACAACCGAACGGGTTATAGTCATAGCGCTTTCGGTTAGTTGCTTCGCTAGCGCATCGAATCTCTTGCCAATTCTAGCATAAAATTATATCGTTTTATTAATTTTTTAACAAAACGTACGCTAACTTTCGAAATAAATATCCATTTACCTTAAAATAGCAGGATAATTGTCGATACAAATGTCCTGATCCGGATGTACATCTCGACGTAACACAGCTAATTCGTCATTCCATACTTCAGGATTAGCTTGTTCAATCCCTTGGGCAAGATTCCATACATGCAGAGCTTCTCTCAACTCTGCACATACTCTAGCATCGGCACTCGGCATTTCATTCCGTTTTTGTAATAAGTCCCAGAAGAACACAGTAAACTTTTGCTCCAGCTAAACATAAATTTCGATTTTATCGAGTTGAAACAAAAGTTCGTAGCGTTATGAACTTTTGTTTCAATATATAAGCAGTTAATTGGAAAATTAAAAGTTATATGTGTGAAAGGATATGGTGAGACAATAATAAGTTATTTAAAAAAAAACTCATATTTCAATATAGATAGATAATTTTACATTTTACTGTAAAATAATAAATGAAGAGACATATTACACAAATTAATGTAAATACCTGTGGATGAACTTCCAGAATACACGACAAGATTTCACGAGCTCTCGGTTCTTCCATTAGAGATCTGATGGCATAAATTCTTGTATTGATATTCTGATGTGGCTCTAGCAGCCATACCATAATTCTAGCCGTATACTTTCTCAAAGCTGATTTGACGGACCATGTATTGCTCCAATGATTTTTTTTCTCCAGCGGATTGCATAGTCCATGCAGAAGAATCGAAAACAGTCTTCTCGTTAGTTGCAATTCACTAATAGATGGTGATGCGTCAGCGGCCATTATAAATTCAACAGCACGTGTCACAATAATACGAAAACGATCATTCAGTTCTCCTTTGCTAGGTTCGCGCAGTACAGGAGACGAATTTGTGTGAAGGTTCGCATAACTAGACGAACGGGATCCATGATCGCTCTGCTCACTGGATGTTGTGAGAACTGGAAGAAATTTTTTATGTGTAAATACACAAGCGCCGCAAACTTTCGCGCGTTGTAATTACCTGAGGTAAAATAAGATGCTGAAGCCAAGTAGGAAGCCGTGCTACGTAGACGGAATCCCGAAGGATTCGACATTTTAGTAGTGAGTACATCCAATTCTCCGTCGAATAATGCTACTTGAGCGTCTCTTACGATCGTGCAAATCAAACTTGTGCGGTATCGTAACTTTTCCGATAATTCCATGTAATCGAGTATCAAGTGTAGATCTAGTACCGCTTGCATTTGATGAATTCCCGGTAATTCTAAAAGTTTAGTCGCGATTGCCACGAACAGTACGTGGATGTCTCGATGAAGGGATGTCGAGGTACCTTTATGCACAGCTGCAACCAAAGCTTGTGCCAATGACTCAATCAAACCTTGCTCCAAAAGTACCCTCAATGCATTTGTATTCTGAAATAATGACAAGTAATTTGTATAGTCATATGTCAGATGTTCGTTATCGTTTCCATTTTCAATACCTTTGCTATTATGTCAGTGATAAATGATATTATTGGTCTGGCTACATTCGAATCAGAACCTGTGGCCTTTGCAATCATTGCCATTATCGGTGGCATTGCCGCCAATGTTGGACCTCGTAGAGCTAAATTTTCTAAAGCGACAATCAATGATTCGCTTCCGGGATATAAAGCTATCTGATTTCCTAAATGCATGAAATACTTGTGTTTTATAAATTTATTAACTTCCTCATCGCTAGCGCGTTGTAGGTAGGTTTGTACCACCTGTAAAATACCATGAGATACTGATGAAACATTTCATTCGCTCCGCGTCTTGGTAAAAATGTTATGCGGTATATATTGCATTAAGAAATTATTTACCTTGATCAACGCTGTGCGTACACGAGGATCGGGATCATTAGCTAAAACTAATAGCAATTCAGCTCTTAAAACATGCTTCAACACTAATCCAACTTGACAGTCTGGTAACACTCTTACAGCATCTCTTAATAGTAACAACAGTCCCTCGCAAACTAAGCCCTGACACGCTCTTCTTTCATCTACATATGTTGATTGTTTGTCCTAAATACATAATAATGCAAGAATATTCGAATAAATAATTAAAATTATATTATATAAAGATTTTACATTTTTCATTATACATACGTTGCTTAGAGGATTGGATCCATCACTACCTGCAATTCCGGAATCTTCTCCGGCACTAATATTATCTGATGACAGCACTTTTTTACGATCTTTCTTTTTAGGACTTCGTGATTTTTGAATCTAGAAAAGCGAATAATTGATAATATATTGTAATATTCATGTAATGTTTGCAATCAAAGAAATTTTATATTGCAAAGTACCTGTTGCAGTCATACCTGTTCATTTGTCAATGCCTTATTTAATTTGCTATTCTCCACTACGCCTATCAAATCATCAGAAATGACTTTATCATTCTTTTTCCTTGAATTCGTATCCTTCTCCTTGAGTTGCGGCAACATAAAATAAATATTATGTCGCGAATGAGTAACGTAAGTCTCCGAGGCTTGATGAATGAGAACCAGATAATCGGTGATTGCGACTAAGTGAGCAAATTCCGGCGGTGCACCCATTAAGGCGCGCATCAGTTCCACAATAGCGATTCCGGTATTCGAGCTCAGTATGATACTTCCTTCGTCATGCATTTCGTACATGAAATGTTCCTACAAAAGATAAAAGATGTTACTAAAAAATATATAAATTGATATATATTTTATTGTATGTAGACATTTTAATGTACAGATTGTTCTATTTACCTTACACAAGGTAAGAATCGTATCCACAATACCGACCCTGTTTAACTGTGATGCATTGAATTCACGATGGGAGTGTTGATCTCGCAATAAAAGTAATAACGCTTGTAATAGTAAATTTAATGTATCATATTTCATCCACGCTCTCCATGCGGTAAGTGCGCCTTTAATCAATCCCGGATCTGTAATAACAGCTTCGCAGTTTTGTGAAATTGAGTGGTTACCGCTGCCGATATCTTTGATGATGATCGAACTATCGCATGCCGCATCCAGCATCGCCTTCAGAATGTGTCTACCTGTGTGACACCTAGACGATTCCAGAACACGCAGAATAAGTGACGTCCCGCCATCCGATCGATATTGATTCAAGAGTTCTGAATCACTACGAACAAGATGCAGGATTATGGACAGAGCCAAAGCTTGTTCTTCCTCAGTGGAGTTTAATTCGACCACCTACAAGGATTCATAAATGTTTAGAAGAGACATATGCAGATTGCTTTGATTATTTCTTTTTTAATTAATTTAAAAAGATATTTACTCTTGCAAAAAGATATAAAAATACTGGTACACCACCCACTAAGATCGTCGCAGGCACAAGACCTCGATATTGCTGACTTTCTAAACGAGTAGATGTAATTGGAGATATCGATAGAGGTGGTTGTTGCGATACTCTGTGCTCCGGGACCGAAACGACTTTAAAACCTGGTTGGCCCAGGAAAATACTTCTTACAACAACTATAAAAATTATGGCAACAATAATAATATACAATAAAAAAATAAAGTACATAATTTATGATACAATAAAATGTTAATAGCATATCATAAATAACTTACCAGCAGGATTAGCGACAGCTTGGGGATATAAATGTACGATACTGGGGTTTTGAGCCTCGTAACTGAGAAGTAAATTATCTTGCAGCTCGCTAAGATGCGAGTTTGTCGCATCCATAACGGCATCCCAATCGATTTTCGATTCTGATACTACTGTTTCGACAGCGCGCCTCAAATAAGTACCGCCATAAGATTTTCGTCGGCTTAAATCAAATTTACCACCTTCTACAATGTATAAAAGTAGGTATTAAAAATTCATGTAACTACAATGTTAAACTTTTTAGTGTACAATTACACATTTATGATTACTATATTAAAAATAATATATTGCTAACCATATTTTACTTCGCGAATACCATTCAATGCGCCAGATGCAATAAGAGGTGCAAAATCAGGTTTTGTCGTGTTTAGAATACAATCTGCCAAGTTGGTGTAATTTGGTCCGAGACCTGCCAAATGCAATGCACGCTCTTTCGTAAATACTGGACATCTACGAACAATAATCATTGGAGATGTACAGGTCTACTGTATATGAATTACTTAGATACTGAATGACAAAATAATGTACCTAAAAATCATTAAATTTCCGAGATACCACGCGCCAATACTGCTCGATCCGACTTGACCTAACAAAATACACGTAGTACCAGGTTTTCTTACTAGTAAACCGTCAAACGGTAATTGAGCATTAATTTCTTTCCAACCGTTTACCCACAGCGTAACTTCAACCACCGCACTACGCTTATTCAAGACAGTATCTTTAATGTTTAAGGTCAAGTGATGCCAGCATCCCGAAGGAAGCATACCATTTATCGAAGTTTCAGAGATCGTTCGATTTATCTTATCATCCGGTCGAGTAAGTCGTAAGATTAATTTATCTAAATGATAAAATCAATATCAGCATAAGTTTTTACTTCTAATTAGCAAATTTTAAGAGTGAATCACCTGATCTGAGATCGAGCCAAGTTTCCAAAACCAGTGATTCGAATCCAATGGATATCAAATGTACTACTGATGTTGGCGTGGGTGTTGATACAGAACCTGCTATGACTAGAAGAAAAATCAGACATCGATATTTTTTTTACAATTTTATAAATGCATTTTATAAATTAGAATAAGAAATGAAACTTAATGTTATAAGTAAATAAAACTCCCATGTCTTGATGAATGTCTTAATGATGTCTTAATGACAAATATGCAAAAAATTAGAAATAATAAATATAATCGTTTTACATAATTAATGACTGTTTCTTTTCTATACTAACTATCACGACTCCAGTCGTCAGAAAGGATACCCCAGTCTGACAGACTCTCACTATCCGAATCGAGTAATGGGAAAGTGTTGTGGATAGTCGTACGTCCGCCAACTAGTAACCCTCTTTCTATCCTTAACCACATGGAAGCGGAACAACCGTGTAACCACACTGACCAAGCAAGTTCCGGTCCGATAGGCAGACACGTTGCATGTATGGACCATGGACTGCAAATTCCCGCAGCAAGATGCTTCTTTTTGAAATTATTCACGAGATTCTCGGCCTTCTCCAGATTCTTATGTTCCTCGGTCTGGATTTTCAGCGATGTTTTTGTGTTATATGGTACAGGGAATGACAGGATAAAATTCGGCTGAGGTTGTGCGGCCAATACCAAATGATATAATGGTTCCAGCAACGGTAACAAAGGTGGTTTCTTCACTTTGAAAAACGATAGATATGCGACTAGTTCCGTCGGCGAAATTGATTGTGTTGCTAATAATGTAAAAACTTCCAGTGCCGCGTGCTGCAAGTCTGTAAAAATTCTCTATATAGTGTGCTAATATTTTATGAATATGTTAATATATTTCTTATGTTAAACTACCTCGATATCGCGGATCGTTATTTGTAAATACATTCTTAAAACCATTCAATATCTTCATAATAGTTCCTGATGCCGCGAGGGCAGCACAACTTGAGGCACTTTCTCGACAAGTAATAGTAATTCTTCGTAATCCACTAGTTATTATCGATCCTCTCTCTAAATCTAAATCTCTATAAAAAAGGATTTTATAAAGGTATAAAGTAAAATATTATAATGCGCATTAATATTTATATATTCATAAAAGTATTCAGGACTTACTGTTCGCTGAAATGAATTAAAAGGTCTATTGCCAAGGAACATAAAGCAGGATGAGCATTGGCATGACCTCTCGGCTCTATTACAGGTCCAAGGAGATTGCTGCTTTTTTTTGGCATGCTATTGTTAGTATTTTTTCCAGGCACTTCAATATCCGCTTCGTATCCGTCATCAGCAGTTACGTATTCGCCAGTACTACTGTCTTCCGCGCCGTAATCCGGTAGAGTCTCCAACGACATGGTTGGAAGCTGTAATAAAATAGTTGCACTAATAAATTAATAAATATTTAGAATTCTTAATTTTTAACAATTAATATAAAGTTTTATATTTACTAATTTATTTATTAATTATTAATTTAATTATGACGTACTCTAGGACGCGGTTGCTGCTGTATACTGTTTTCCTGTGCTGGCTTCAACATAGAGATCTTTAACACCGCGTCCACTATCACAGCTATTCCACGGCCAAGCGTTATTCCGGTATTCATTAGTGTTTTTCTTAATTCCATGACTATGTCACAATCATCTATATCGTACAACATTCATTACACAAAATTGGCAATGAATAAATTTCAATAAAGCGAATGACTAATATAATTCCACGCATAATTAGATAACGTCACGATCAACCGAGATTTTAAGAATGACGTTTATCATCTGCCTACAATCCTTAAACTGTTTTTCTGACGAGTAAACACGCGAAACATCTTCGGATTATAACGCCACAGCTGCATGAGCGACTATATAGGGTGAACAATTTCAAACTTCTAAAATGATCTAAATATCTCGAAAAAAGAAAATATGAAAAATCGTTTTAGACAAAATATTTATATGACCTGACGAGATACAAATAAAATTAATTTTTTAAAAATCAATTTTTCACGGTCATATGAAAATTATTTTCATTTTTTAATGGAATTATATCATTTTTTACATTATATATATATATATGATTTTCTCTAATTATTCTATATATAAAAGGATTAAGGTAAATATCGAAAAATTATTAGTTTCGAATTATTTTAATCTGGCACGTATTAATATAAAATATAAAATATCTTGTAAATTATAAATCGTATTTTAATACTTTTACGCACAGAATGAGGAAATGGATCAATTAGTATAAAAAAAAATACACAGTTGTTAATTAAAAAAATTATGCATTTGCAATATACAACTACGTAACAATGTAGTTTTGTTTACACTAATTGAATCATTTCATCATTCTGTGCATTAAAGTATTAAAATACGATTTATAGTTTACAAGATATTTTATATTTTATATACCAATATATGCCAGAATAAAGCATAAAATAATTCAAAAACTATTAATTTTCCGAAATTTTTATCATAAAGACACGATTGTCAAAAAATTAATGATTTACCAGATATTTTATTATATATTTTATGTCAAAATGTGCAGATATAAAGTATAAAATATCTCATGAATTATTGATATTTCAATATTTCTCTTAGTACTTTTACATGCAAAATAAATAGAATCGTATTATATAAAAAATCATGTAATTTCATCTTTAAAAAATGGCGATAACTTTCATGACCTCAAAAAATTAATTTTTTTCGAAAATTATTTTATCAATATTTGCCCCCTTTCAAGCCATATTTTTATCTACAACATTTTTTCTCGCATCTTCTAAATTTTTCAAATTATTTATATTATATATTGAACATTTGTCACCCTGTATACGTATATACATACATAATCGAGGTGTGTTTGATATGCTTTTTATTAATCGCATTTGTAACATAACATATATACTTACACAACGGAGATATTAGACAGCACGTAATCAAGGCTTCGAAAAGCTTGTGCGCCGATTTATCTAAAAAAATAAATAAATACGATACGATTCATTAATGATTTTTAATAATTTATATAAAAATTTGTATTAATAAAAATTTTTCAGGTATTATTATTCCACCTACCTTCAATACTGTCCGTAGCGATGCCCACAGTTAATAATTTGAACAAATGCAACGATTTTCTAGATACTGGATGTATTGACAGTTCAGTTCGGAATTTCGGGCTGCACAATGCTACTCCTGCAGCAGCCCTCCATGCTGCGCTAGCCTGATGCAGGTTAAATTTGTTGTCAGATGTGTCTTCATCGGTGAGCAGTTCGATAGTTTCCTCTATAGGAAAGTGATACCTCTCAAGTGAATTCGAAATTGCTATGACATCTATCGTATCAGTCTTGTTTTCTAACTGTTCACAGTGAATATCACTTTCAAGCAGTTGCGATAAAAATGTATCATTGAGATCTTCAACCGCCGCTTCAACAATCTCTGTTCTCAAATCTTTGGGAGTAGATAACTCAACTTCTTGATTGTTAGAATGCATATTAGGTACATCCTTCTCGCCTTGCTGGTCTGTTTTTTCTCCCACTCTCAGTTCCTTAAGACACTGTAAGCTGACGAACAATCCGTTCGTCTCTCTATCAAGAGTTTCAAAGAGGAACTTCGTCGCCGATATTTCGGTGCTTTCTGTATTGTCCTTGCAAATCTTCCAGATCTCTACAGTAACAGTGACTTCCAGAAGAGCATAGACGCTCCTAGTGAACGATACGTCCGTTATTAGAGACAGTATCTCATGCAGTCCGTTTATCTCCATGAATTTCTCGCACATCTTCAAGTTCACGATTAAACACGATATAACGGACATACAGGATTGCAAAAGAAATCTCGCAGTTGCATTGTTTTTGTCGGTCATGTAATGCGCCTTGGCGCGCAGGAAAGTCGGATAGAAAACGCTAAAAAGAAGTTGCTCCCTGACATGAAACCGGGAACAGGGTGTGATTTTTAGCAGATGCGCCATGACGACGTAACATAGTTTCGGATCGTCAGGACACAGCAAATCGACATATAATTCCAGAAAATCCCACGAGTAATTAGCTGGTTTATCACAAGTGTCGCATGCATCTGTCAACGAATATGCGCCCAGTTCTCTAAACAGAGTACGCTCCAAGAACGCCATGGCCGGAGCGTATATCGAGGAATCGCGTTTTCTAAGACAGGCGATGACACTCGAAACGAGTATCTTCGGCGGGAAGCAACAGCATGTACCCGCGGCGGTGATTATCCCAATCAGTCTCACCTGCAATTCGCTCGCGAATAAATGAGATTCCTTCAGCAAACTCGTGAGCGTTATGAATAACGAGGAAATACAACAAACTTGTTTATCAACTATGCCAACGATTGGTTGGGAATAAGGTGCTCCGAGCACATCCGAATGATGATGACTCTGAATGTGATTGATGCAAGATTTGTGCTTGGTTCTGTGACACTGCGTGGCGTGCGAGAGATCACGACGAACGCTCTTCAATCCGCTGGTCAATGCGCCTATTATGTCGATTATCTTTTTGGCCCGTACTATTGACTTCACCGGATCAATACTTGGTAGATCGACGATCGCGAATACCGTTCTTTCGACGAGCCTACCATCCTGACTCTCGACGAAGAGTCGGAACAATTCGAGGAAGTCCGACAGTTTATCAACATTACCGCTACGCTGGTGCAACAGACAATAGAGGAACGTGACGATCCCGTAGATAGTGGCGAAAATAAATTCCTGCAGCAGCGAACCTTCTTCTGGTTCCAACACATTCACTGGCTTGCTGCAGGCATTCTCTAGCAATCTCAGAGTCATTGGTAGCAAACCATTGTGAATCACCGCTGTGGTAGGTTCGTCGGCCCGCAAAACACGTTCCAGAGCCGTCAACATCAGCCTGGCAGCCGCAGCTTTCAGGGTCGCACATTCTGTACCATTCAAACGGTTACCGTCTATACCGAATTGTAGCGACCATAGCGTATCCAGAGCGAATTTTAGAACCTGCACGGCTGGCGTTTGCTCAGCAGGTGTATCATAGTCACGCAAGCCTTGTAGCAGTTGTATGATCAGCAAACTAATCTCGAAATTACTGATTTTTGCGTCCAATACATCGCGGATCCTTTCGTCAATATAATCACGGGGTGTTTTCCTTATAGGACGAGGTGGCAACTCGTATAATTTAGCCTGCCACTTCTGTTCTTCGTCACTCCTAACGATCGATGTGAAATATTCAAAGTCCATCGGATTCAGACGAATCTTGAGCGTGAGAGAACGTGATGGATCGATGCCGTCCGTCGATGGTTCGAACTCGCTACTCGTTTCATCCTCCGGTGTATTACGTCGTGCTTCCAAAATCGATGACGATTTCTTCTGTTTATGACTGATGGATTGGTGGATCTTCGCAGTACCGACGACGTGTCGGCGAGCAAATTTCCTGCGCGAAGATGTATCGCCCTCATTAGAAAACCGCCTGCGATTAGAATTTTTAGTACTCTTGCGTTTTGCATGCAGCACGATATTCACTGTATCGACGGTATCATCGTTACAGTGAAATCTCATATACTGGTTACGTATCGATGATTCGACGACAGCGGATTCGCTGTCAGATTTTTGTAATGCGGTCAAGTTGGATCCCGAGTCGGGTTCTTCTTGGAATGCAACTTGATAGAGAGCGACCAACAACGCAACCAGTTCGCGACCACAGGACAGACCACGTACACCTAACAGATGCAATACTGCCAGATAACGCCATCCACGATCCTGGACCAAGTATTTTCGTAGACCGATCAGCTCGCTGCCATTTCTGTTTCCGCACAGTTCGTGCACATCCGAAAGTAATTCGCAGGCCACGAGAGTCGACACGCCGCCAACGCCAACCGAACTAAAATAGAAGAATATGCTTGATGTATACATACATATTTTTATTGTCTCATTCAATTCAATGGTTGAGTTATCAGATGTAAGTTATCTGTGAGATACGATTCAAATGTATTTATTATTTTTAGTAGTTCATGTGATATCACTTTTCAAAATAAACAAAGAAAAGAATATTTGTCTTCTGTCCGTTTTTAACAATGTAGTTTAACTTTAATCTCGTTTCAATTAATTCATCTTTTTCTAATTCTAAAAATTAGAAAAAATTAAGAGTAAATTGAACTGAGATTAAAGTTAATCTATATTGATAGAAACGGGTATTAGGCCTATTTCTATCAATGTATTATAAATTAACTTTAATTTCGATTCAATTTATTCTATATTTTTTTTAATTCTTAGATTTAAAAGAAGATAAAAAAATAAAAATAAATTAAATCGAGATTAAAGTTAATCTATGTTGGTAAAAATAGAATTAGCTCTTATCAAAAAGTGATTCACAATAGAATGCGACAATACACAATAAATGTCAATAGCTTTTTGTATTATACATAATCTGACAATAAAGAGTTCCCGAAAAGCAATAAAAAAAATAGACATCTCATATAACAAATTCTCTTTCAAAGTAATATACAGTCAAAGTAGTATATAGTCTTTATACACTTTACACTTTATCTTATTTGAATTTTATAAATTCAAAGCTTTTTTAAATTTGTGAAATTAAATTTTTTATCAAAAAAGGAATTGTGAGAAAATCGTCTATTTACCTGATTTCTTCGATTTTCATGCTGTTCCTAAAGATCAAAAATCATGAAATAAATAAGACAATTTTCAAGAGAGAACATTCAAAGAAACGTGACGAATGCTCTAAACAGTATTCAACAACGGACTTAAAAAAAATGTTTTAAAGTTTTGTAATAAAAGAGATATTAATGCATGTTATGGAGGATTACTTTGAAAGATAAAATATATTTTGTTATCTGAGATGCGATTGAGATGACTGAGATTTTTTTATTGTTGCAATTCGAAGAAATTTTATTGTCAGATCATGTATGTGTGAATATTGTAATCAACACGCTCTTAAGTTTAATCAGATATTTAAAACATTTAAAAATTAAATAAAAACAATTAACAAATATGATTGGCAGAAAAGGAATAAAATGAACTAGATCAGATCGAAAGTCAATTGAAGCTAGCTGCCATAAAAGTTCTCCATCGCAACCGCAGAGGTGCGATCAAATTCTCTACTGTGGTTGTGACGAAGACGTAAAAATAAATATGTAATCGAATATGCTTCTCGGAAAATATCGCGTAAACTTTAGAACAAATGTTGCGCAGAAAATAATGAATCAAAGTAATAATGTAAGGGCCTCACCAACAAGACAGAACATCTTTTACATCTTTGCCTTCCTTAATTTGCGCAAGCAATTCCGCCAGAAATATATCAAGCCAGGACGATTTCTGAAACAATCATTGTGTGTGTATGTGATATCAATACTTGTTAGAGATTTATCAACAGAATTTATATGGAACAAGCAAATATCTTTCGTAAAAAAAATATGTATATATATATATATATATATATATATATATATATATATATATGTATACAATTATATTTCATAGAACGCAATTAATACCTCGATAATAATTCTTAATTCGTAAACGCGAGTTTGGTAATTTGAAAGATATGGTTGATAAGAAAAAACAAAAGTTACATTAAAATATTGCTTCAAAGGGGAAATTAATAGATAGGCAACTAAGCTCAGAGATAAGAAGAATCAGCGGGACCAAAGAGATTTTGTTTATTGTTTGCTTAAGTTAACAACGATAATAATTTGCTCATATATCTGTGCGATACAGTAATCAATATTTTAGCGGACATAAAATGAAAAACATAAAGATTAAGCATTAAAGTGACATACTTGCGGCACGCTATACTTGTGTTCTCAATTTAATCAAAAATTTTAGATATGAAACTGGAGCATTCCGAATTTTCGTTACTCTTCGTCAACAGAAATAGGAATTATAGTTTAGCGATATTTTAATGTATGTGCATGACGAATAATCTGTTTATGTAGACGTGCAATCGGACATATAGTGATTCATGATGGAAATAACCATTTTCCAATGATAAATAATCTAAATTAATTTCAACCTAGAGGAAATTAGATTATAAAAATAGATATGTGTCATATTTTATTAACACATTTAAGAATCTATTACACGTACTTTTTAAATATAAAAATCAAATATAATGAAAAAATTTTTTCACAGATTTTTTTAAATTATACTTGAAAACAATACAAGAAATTTGACGGCGAATTAGAATGAATCAAAAATTATTTCAGTAAGTAGACATTTGTAAAAAAATAATTACGATAAAATGATAAAAATTTCATTCAAATTATAAAAATTATATTATTAAATATAAATTGACTTTATTGAACTGTTTTGTATGTACATATAGCATTTTCATTTTTATATGGAAAGTATAAATTTCCAATCACCTTTTGCGTAGATTATACACCTAACGTATCTTTAACATATGTGTGTCTATATATAGTTTTTCTTTATTCTATTATTATATGAAAGAGATATTAAATAACGCACTTATAAGATAAGTGTTTCAGATATTTATAAGATAAGTGTTTAATCAGTATTATTATAGGTAATGAATTGTGTGTGTTGTGTGTATGTGTAGCTAAAAGATGTGTTATATTCACGTCCTCCACAAAATATTGACAAGCAGGGCGCACATGACTTGTAAGGCATCTATTTCTTTCGTAAGCTACCATAATGCGGCATCTTCGATCGCGAAAACAATCCAATTATAAATGTAATAAGTTTTAAGATATAATCAGCGTTGAACTTGACAGAATATAAATTATTTCCGCGCTTCGTGTTTTGTCAACATATAATGCATGAACAGAAGATTCTTTATCATAACAGACTTATTATAAGGAAATAGTAATTTTGTTAAAACGAAAGCTGACAGAATTTATAAAAAAGGAAAAATCAAGAAAGTAGAAGAATCAAGAATCAAGAAAAAATATTAATTCTATGAAATCATGTTAATACCTCATAACTCTGGGGTTCGGCATGGATGAAGTAATCCCATAGAACTTGCAGTTTATTAATTGACACCGTAGACATCCCTGAACTCCGTTCCTCGCGTTCCTTCTCGTCCTCCTCTTCGGGCTCCTCGGTCTTCAACCGTGCATCTTCCTCGTAACTCGCCACTTCGTCCAAACTCAACCACGCGCATAGATGATCCTCATGCTGCTTTTGACGTGCATCCTTCGACCAAGTAACTTGATCACCTGAAAGACCGGGATTCCTCACGTCGCGCTGAGTAAACCAACATGTGTTGAGATGCATAATCGATATGTCCCGTCTCGTACATCTCTTGAAAATCAGAAACTTTAATTCTAGTACATTCCTTACGCTGGCAATTAGAATTTGCTTCACATTTTCAGTAATGATCAAAGAATACATTACATGTATATAAAAACAAACAATGCTTCTTAACAACACTTTAATTCAAACGGTTTGACGACGAAAGACGAATCAAAGGACCATAACTTGCTTTAAAAAAATAAGTAATATTTTACTCGACTTTATTTAATCGTATTCTGTAATCAGAGTATCGCAACTGCAATATTACAGCGCATTGTAAATCTGATCCCGACGCGGGAGTGTCGAATATGTTTATTTAACGCGAATATAAGCTTACATAACATCCCCACGCGATTGATCATCAGTTTGCAGCCTTCCACGAGGAAGCTCGAAAGCTTCACGAAACTTTCACGAAGTACGAAACGATGGAGAGCGGTAACCCCCAGATTTATAAACTCTTCAATAACAATTACTGCCGTCGCTACTGCCGCTGTCGCCTCTGCCAGTACTATCGATAAATCACTACCGCTAATTTCATTACAAGCATAAGCCACGCGAGGATTAAGGAATTGTTGCGATGCAGGATTTAATCTACCGCCACTAACAATTCTTATCTGCCGACTTGCTCTCGTGCCGCTTACGACAATGTCTCGTTATCACTTCTCGAAGCATGTAACAATCAGCGTAAATCTAGCGACGAGCCCAAAGTCGCTCCTCTCTGGTAAATTTTTCTCCTCGATTCTTACAAATCCTCGTTGAAAAATACGACACGACGACCAGATAGTTGCCGTTTCAGGATTCGACTTGTCAAAAGTTAGAAAATTAAAATCCGAGCGCCTCTACACGACTTTAAGGCGATAACAAGCTTCCCTCTGATTATTGTTCGTTTGTTCTTCATTCAAGTCTAAGAATTGAGAAACAAATACCTTAAATACTTTGTGTAAAAAGATATGATTGTTGTGTGATGTTTAAAAATTATGACATTGAAGAATATTAGTTATGATTCTTGGTAATCTTGGTATGTTCTTGACATACTATAAAACGTGTGATAAAAGTTCACGGCCTTTTTCAGCGAATTATAATTCGGAGAACGACATTAATCGATAACGACATCTAATTTACATTTAAGTTCAATAACACAAACCATTATATCAAATAATTTAAAACAGAAATATATTATATGACATATGTGTATCTTATTGTTAGATAAATATTATCTTTTTGGTAGATATCATAGTGGCAAATAAATGCATTAAAAAGAATAAGTCTTCTCTCAAATAAAAGAATTTTAATTTACTTGCTTCTTTATCTAAATAAAATTTTACATTATAAAATTAATTAATAAGAAAAATTAATAAGAAATAAAAAAAATTCATAAAAATTAATAAAAAATAAAAAAAATTCATAAAAATTAATAAGAATTATTAGTAAAATAAACCAGAATAAAATTTGAAGCCTCATTTAATTTATAGTTTTATATTATATATGCAAAATGTCTCAAAATAAACGAATTAAAAGAGATTTAATTCATGATTTTATTATTTATTAACTTAAAAATTTAATTTCCAAAGATCTTTCAACTACTATACGGAAAGAACAGTTACTACGAAGTACCTAAAAATTTAATTATATATAAATACACATTTGAGAAAATAATTTTGAGCTATCGAAATAAATAATTATGTACAAGCTATAAGTTATTAAAATATCAAAATTTTTTGTAGCATTGCTTATGTCTGGGCGACATACGTAATTATTTTGATAATCCAACAAAATTATTTTCAGATCTAACTTTTTAGATACTTCAGCAAAATCATTCTTTCAGTGAACTGTTTGTTAAAAAGAAAATTCTATTTGAAGTTTATTTCCGCTAAATTTGAACTCCGCTTGTTCGAGGACACTTTGCAAAATTTTATTGCTGCATTAGAGATGCGAAAATCAGGCTTACTTAATCAAAATTAGCGTTAAAATACGCCGATGCAAGTAAGAAGTTGAACACTGTGTCTATCCGCGCACATCGACGAACGAGAACACTCCTCTTGCTCGTCAGTTCGTGTTTCCAGCTCGAGTCTTCAGCTCGGGGTGAACGTAGAGTATTAACTGTCAACAACGAGAAGGGGAAATCCACGGTCGAGCCTCCGACTCCTCCAATCGGTTTCCTTCTACGACGAAAAATCGTGATTCACGCAGCGTTGGCCCCTCGCCAGCCTATTGAGAAAAGAATCAATGAATTATATAAACGTGTAATGCAAATGCGACACATGTGATGTACACGATAACATGCAACTGATCTTGGAAAGACATAGAAGCGACAGATGCCCGTTTCTATCAATGTATTTCTATATATATGTATTTTAACTTGAATCTCCATTTAATTTACTTCTTCTTTTCTAATTCTAAAGATAAAAAAAAATAAAGAGTAAATTAAATCAAGATTAAAATTAAATTATATTGAAGTATAATGCGTGTCCTTGGCGAAAATAAAAATTGGATTATAAGTTGAATGTAAAAGGAAAATGATAGAAGAAACAGAGCTTCTAGAAGACAAAAAAAATGAGACAACGAAACATAAAAGATATTTAGATATCTAGAAACTTCGTTTACGCTTCTGTCATTCTCTTGTCATTCGACTTATGCAATTTTTATTTTCGCTAAAGATTGTGTCTCGATAATCACTGAAGGAATTGTTAAACGGAAAAATCAAGGAAAGTAATTATTATTTGCCACGAATCCATTCATTATAAATATCGGAGACAATTAATTCTTAATCTCCATTATCTAGATTTAATTTCATTAATGGTGCGATCAGCACGTTAATATCTTGTTGAGTTGAGTCTCTTTTTCAACTTCAGGACACCATTGAAAAAGGGACAAATTTGTTAATCCATGATTAATTATGTAATATATAACATTTTTCAGTTATATCTGGAAAGTATTAAGTTTATGGATACGCTCCTGATATTATTGACGACGTTTTTCCAGTAGATAACGTTATCATAGATAACGTTAGACACAACGTCAAATAACACAATTGGATGCGTTCTCCAACCCATAATGTTAAACAATCTCTAACAATTTAATCAGTAAACACGGCAAGCAGTACGATAACCGTGAACATGTATAAACAATTGAGAATAATTTAGTGCACAACAGTCGTATGGCACGATTGTCAATCAATCTTTAATTCGCACACTCGGCTGGTTGTATTATGATGGCCGATTTATCTTAATGAGTTCTACACTCCATCGTGCTTTAATTAGCCTCTCACCCTCACAGTACGCTTTACTAACAGATAACAGCATGTTAAACATATGAATAATTTTTCAGTATCCGTCTTTAGTGAAAATAACGAATCAGTAATAAAATCTTCTTCTCGTAAAAAATGTCATTGTTTTTCAACCGTTTATAAAAAAATGACAAAGTATATATTAATATATGCTTCATTTCTTTATAATATATTATATTATATTAATACATATTAATATATATATTTTAATATATAGTTTTTATAATTCTACGTAATTAAACGGTGTAATTTTTTATTCATACTCTAAAAAATATGAATGTGAATTTAAAATGATGTTTATATATAATTTTTATCGTGTTGATATCTAGATATTAATACCATGGATTTTAAATAATACTCTCTATCCCAGACGAATAAATTTTTATGAAAAACTGCATAGATGAGACAAGATGAGAAAATTCTTAATTTTTCATAAATAATTCGTAGTTGCCCAGTCAGAAATGATAATGAAATCGACATCGATTCGACGTCGATTTGCTTTTGTCGAATCGACATTGATTCGATTATCGATTCCATTTCTGACTGAGACGTAGAGTGGCATTGTTTGTTAAAAAAATAAAAAATCTGACTTCAAACAACACTTTACATCCTATTACAAATATCTACGAAAAATTAAGAATTTTTTTAATCTTGCTTCAATCTATGTAATTTTTCATAAAAATTTTTTTCGGGATTTTTAAGGGATTTTAGTATTTAATGCTGATCAACAGTAAGATTTATAAACACCCAACCCTCATGATGTTACATTTACACCCATGTTTGTTTAGAATGAAAATATAAATCTTACGTCAAATAAATCTCGCTTCTCCATTGTTACGAATAAAGTTTTCGCGCGTTCGCAATATCGAATCCGGATTGGCTCGTTTGGATCGCATCAATTCTTAGCATATGGTTTTGCAAGTAAGCGACAAGCCTTATTTTCTTTTTCTCGTGTTCTATAATTACTTTATCGCCTCGCGGAGTTTTCGTGATCAGTGTGTGACGTCGATAAACAGTGAATCGGCGTCGACGACGATAACGATAACAGTTGACCTTCGTTATTCCCGTCTTGTAAAATTGACAATTAAGAACATCCATTAGACCACTCATTTTTTGCATTTTCTTGTCTTTCTTATGTTTCTGCCACCCGATTTGTGCGACATCGGCTCGAATCCTCATTTCTAGATTCCTTTTAAAGATCCACTCGTTTCAAACATATTCCATTATTTACTTTATTTTAGTCTTCTGTCTATCTTTCGAAACCTAGACGTACCAATCTCATTTTAAATGTGAAAAATACAAAAATGTACAGCTAACATAAGCATTTCTTATGAATGACTGCGTTCAGCAGAAAATATAGTTTTGCAACTATTATAAGTAGAGAGAGTTCTTAGTTATTATTTTTAATTAATACTTCAATCACATAATTTTCGTTATCCTCTGAAATTCAATATAGAAGAATCTAAAATTTCATCCTTGACATCACATCTTTATCTATTTATTTTCCTCTTATTCTGAATTCCGATAGTCTCAGAAATTTCAGACTTAAGTATGCTGCAAGAGATAATATAAATAATCAAATTGTATTTTTTTAATGAAAAAACATATTTTGTTTCATTTTTTTTCTGTTAAAATGATTTTTTTACATCTCTAGTATAAGACTTTAATATGATTGAGTCTTATCTTTAGTACTCCATTGAATCTAAATATCTAAATTACTCTAAATCATTGATATCAAAGAATCTTACAACAGATACATACAAAATTGTTTCTTCTGTTAAATACGAATAATATCCAGTTTTTATCCAGGATTGGTAAAAAAACATGTTTTAAACATTAATAAATTTAAAATAAGCTTAATTGATGTTTTTAATATATTTTAAACATATTTTTTTATCATGTTTAAAGTATATTTGAAGCATTGAAAACATATTTAAAAAGAAACACAATGATTTTATTCTTAAAAAAAAATTCTTTAAAAAATTAGTCTTTATCAATTCTGTGTTTTTAGCGCTACATTCTTGTACTTATACTTCTATATTTATTTCTAAAGTGGCTACTAGGATTGTTCTTTAAGAAACTATGAATCTTACTTTAAGCACAGCGTGTGTTAGAAAAGAGAAAGTTGAAACACAATCCTGTCTCGCCCATTTCCATTCTATTCTTTGTGCACTGCAGATGATTATGATTCTATTTTGTTTCACACTCAGCAGGACATGGATTGATGGACATGGATATAAGTGTACGAAGAACACAGTAAAAGTAGACCTATAATATATATATATATATAAAATTCAATCAATGTATTTTGTTTTTTTCAATTGTTTTGCAATTTGTCCCTTTTTCTCAAGAACCTTTATATTTTCATTTCGCTTCGAGAAAATGTATGTGACTCGCATCTAAAAAAATCACGGACTTGGCAGGGAAGGTCTTCGCTGGACGGTCAGGTAAACACTAAAGATCAGTCACGGGATATTCGTTGCCGCCAATCACACCTACGTACCTCAATACGACGTTACAAGCCGCATCGAGGTCGGCTCCAGTTGGCTCGCCGTTTGTTTATGGTTAGCTGTCAATCATGCACCAGGATGACAGCACACATCGACTCCATCGCTGCAGTTCCGGAGTGCAGCGCCGCCGCGAGAATCTCGCGCGAGATATTCGAGATTCGGGAGGAGGACGAGAGAGACGTTCACGTCGTCACCACGATCCGCAACGACGCGGAGTTTTATTTCCGAATGACGTGACGAACGCCACGTGCAGTTTCGCGCGATTGTTCCAAAGATTCTAGGTGAAGTCGAGCGCGGCCAGGTCGAAGATACTGCCAAGTATTCGTTTTGTTCGCGAACGGAATATCCTCACGCATTTGATACTTTCAAATGGCTATCACTAGCGCTTCCCGCGCAACGGTATCGAGAAAGCCGTAACCCCGTGTTGTCACCGCCGGCGCCGCCGTCGCCGCCGTCACCGGTCTGGTTGGAAGATGTCAATGGCGCGATCCGCGGGAGTCGATCTAACCTCGAAAGGTTCCGTCGCGTTTACGCCTCCTGCGTTATATATGCCAGTGTGAAAGCACCGCTTCCAGACCACCGACGACGAAGCATGACCGTCTGCGAGAGACTGCGTAATCCGTGTGGTTGGCGCGCGGGCGCCAAGCAGATCTCCGTGGACGCGATGCTGCCGTTGGTGGTAGTGCCGATCCTGGCAGTGATCGCCGCCCAGGCCTTCCTCTGCACAGTCGCCGTGTTCCTGGTTACGCCGGTCTTCGTTTATTACCTGCATCACAACTTCCTCAGGTTTCTACTGCGCACCAAGTTCTTCCTCATGTGGACTATCACGAGCGTGCTGATGATGATGCTGGTGTTCGAGATTAGCGTCGTGCCGCTGCTGGAGATCTTGCCCGAGGAAAATCTCGTATTTATGGTGTGCGTGGTCGGTGGCATGTGGTGTGGTTACAAGACCAAGCTGAACGCGGATGCCTCGATACAGGAAAATGCCGGTGTCGTCGATGTCTTGGAACTGGGCGATGGTAGCGGTGAACTCTGCGCCACATGCAGGAGAAGGATCCCACCCAAGGCTCATCACTGCCGCTTGTGCCAGACTTGTATACTCAACAGGGAATATCATTGCAAATGGTATACCTTGAATACTATTTAATATCTTTTTCTTTAGATTTATGTAACTTATTAACTACTTTGGCTTACTTTTTCAGGCTCGATTGCTGCGTAGGTTCCAGTAATTTAAGATGGTATGTGAGCTGTTTATTCTTCTCCGCAATCGCTTTTATATATGGCTCCAATTTGACTATGACTAGTGTCTGTCATCCTTTTATACTCATTGGAACTATACTCCTACCTGATGACTGCAGTGACGTGTATCATCAATTAGAGTATGTATTTATTGTATTTTCTAATTACACTTTGAATATTTATACTGATTTAATCTATACTTATCTTATATATATATACCTTATACTGAAAATATCAAAATATATTGCATATAGTTTGTTGAAATTATTTCATTTACAAGATGAAAAATATATTGAAAAGTATATGTGAAAAGTATATCACGAGCACGAGCGGGAAGTGTGAATGATATCACTGATACCAATACTTAATGAAGTAAACTGGAAAGATACAGGGGATCTATAAAGTTTAATAATCACAAGATAATGATAATTGTCAGGCCTGCTGAGAGATGTATTGACATAAATAATATCTTTTATTTCTTTTCTGATATATAAAAGTTCGATCGATAACATGTCGCGCAACTGTTTGTTGCAAACGTCCGAGTTCAATATGTAATAATGTGTATATTGTTTCAGCATCGCACTTTGCTTCGTCTCCGCTTTGTACAGCCTCTTTGTGGGATTAGTGCTCTTTTGTTATCTTATATATCACCTATGGTTGCTCTACATCGGCACGACATCGAACGAGCGACGATTGGACATGAAAAATCAGTCCGACTATAGAATGTTAAATGTATCTCAACTGTTCTGCTGCAAAACTTAGGATTGTTATCTATAGAGATGTGCGAGTAGTTCGAATTTGAATCGCTCGTTCGAAATCGAATCACAGTGGATTCTCTTTCTTGATTTAATTCGTTTTCGAGTTCAGATATTCAAAACTTAACATGTTCGAAATTCTGAATCATCGGTGATTCGTTTTCGAATTCGCCTATTTTACTTGCTTCATTTTAATGTAAAATTTGATTCAAATTCGATTAGTTTTCAAAAAGATTTGATTTGATTTAACGCAAAAATTTTAAATTTGGTTCAATTTGTTTTCGAACTTATTATCAAAGATTCCATTCGATTTGATTCAATCAAATGCTTGATTCGCACACCTCTATTTATAAACTAGATTACTGAATTTATTTCGGTGTATACATTACACTCTGTACAAAGGATAATGAAAGCAAACTAGAGAACGGTAAGACCAAAATATTTGTCATAACGTTAAGCATAATAATAAATTCACTTAATACAAGTGGATGAGAAGACACGAACATCGATTCGATTGCACATTATCTTCAACCATTTGATGTCTAAGATTCATAATTCAAGAAAAGTATAATAGGTATTACTTCCATGACATCGTAAAATCATGTTCATATCATGAGGCATTGAGACTTATTACATTCGTCATCCTTAATGTATTGCAATGTATGCATACTATTTGTATATTTATTGTAACTGTGATAAAATCGCCATTGTACGAGTAATATAGTAAATTGTATTAATTGAATACACACACACACACACACACACACACACACACACACACACACACACACACACACACACACACACACAACTAACTACTAACTAATAATAAGTAAAAAGTAAATAACTAATATATAGTATATATTATATTATTATTTATTAATAAATTAAATTATT
>NW_012130068.1:6215019-6239360 GCF_000143395.1 Atta cephalotes | reverse complement strand
TTAACGTTTAGTTAGTTACGTTAACTTAAGTTAGTTAGTAGACTATTATTATATATTATTATTAGTAGTAGTATAATACACTAGTACGTAGTATATATAATATATATATATACACACACACACACACACACACACACACACACACACACACACACACACACACACACACACACACACAAATACACTCTAAAATAAGTTCAAGTAAAAAGAAACTTAAATACGTATGTATAGTAATGTGATTTACATTTTATTTTACATAAAAAAATATTATTTTTGCGTGTACTTAGGACTAAGACTTACCTCATTCAGATTCGAGGCCAACGATTGTCGTACAGTATTAAATCTAAATTATTTCTAAATTTGTTATTCTAGTCTTCTAATATTACACCTCTTTGCCTAGGATCAAAGTCTGGAATTATTTCTTGCACGATTTCCCGCCACATGTTTCTTAATCGCTTTCTCTCCAAGATAACCGGTATCATTTCTGGATATCTTTTCCATATGTTGAAATACTTAATTTTCAACTTTTTTTCGTAGTATTGTAAAGCTAAATGTTCACGCTTCAATTCTTCTACTTTGCATTCTATCATTTTTATCTTCCACATTTTAAAATATTTATTCTGTAATCTCATGTCGCAAAAATCTCTCGCTACTTGGTCCTTTCTTCTCTCCTCCTTCAAGATTTCTTTCCACTTCTGCAATCCGTACCGCAATAAATTTCTATTGTATAACGATGTAGCTAACTCGAATTTAACATTATTTTGACGTTCTGTTTCCATCCTCCACATCATGAATATTTTTCGCAGCAAGCACCGCTTATAGTAATCGTCGGCTTTCTTCATATCATTATTCTTCTTTTCGATGAGCGCGGTTATATAACGTCGCAATAAGTATTTGCGATAAAATGCTTCCGCTATGGCATTTAGTTTCTTACATCTTTCTACTTCGTACGCTCGTTGTCGCTCCCGTTCCTCACGCATTCTTCTCGCTTCGCGCGATGCCTGAGGACATAAAAATCTTAGATTAAACGCAGGTATGTTTCTAAATGTAGCGTGTAAGAGGCATTAGAGGATTAAGTACTTTATTATATGTTATAGAATGAAGTACAAAATAAACGAGATATTATATCATAAATGTAAACTAAAGTATTACGGTATAATATTTACTGGAAACATCCCTCGCAAGAGATAATTTTGTTAACAAGGTGAAAGCTATGAGAGCTTAAGTGTACTATATTCACTCAATACGATATTAATATACTTTGACCTCTCATATTATCTGACCTCTTGTTGCAATCTTTTCCTCTCTTGTTCCTCCGCTCTTCTGGCAACCTCTTCTTTCCTCTTCTCATCCTCTAGTTTCTTCCGGCGTGCTTCTTCGCGCAGCTTTATTCTGTCTCTCCTCGCTTCCGCTCGCGCTTCCATTCTCGCTAGAAATTTAGGAGGGCTCGGTACCCGAACTGGTGCTATTAAAGATTTGTCCCTATTAATTAAAGAAAAGCGTATTAAGAATCCGCCAAGCTAAATGAATGTTTGCATAATTCGATTTAATCTACTATAACACAAAGGACTAAACTTTGAATATCTCCTCTTTAAGATACTTTCTACTTCACATACTGTTGAAAGAGCAGTACATAAAACAAGTAATATAATCAACGGTCCACTTTAATTTGGCCCGCAAGATCTGAGCTTCCAGCGTCTTTGCGCTTTGCGTCATCATCGTTCGTTATAAAAGAGCGTAGTTATTCAAAATACATTCGCACATCGTATGAATAGATACACATATCTGATGCAAATGACATCATAAAAGAGAGATATATTTTACGTGGAACATAAAGATGATTTCAGAAGAAGTGATTATTATTTTTTCTAGTTGAATTTCGAAATTTCTATTGATGCATGGAAGGAATGATTTGATTGAGTATGTATCTAAAGTTAGATACAAATCTGAAAATAATTTTATTGAACCATTAAAATAATTCTGTAGAGAATTCATGATAGACAATGCTATAAAAAGTTTTAACATACTAGCAATCAGCTTGAACGTTTTACATACTTTGATTTTCAATAAAATTATTTTCAGATCTGTATCTAGCTAAATTTTTAAATATTTCAGCAAAACCCTTTTTTCTATGCAAACTCGACTGAGAATCGTAGTTCAAGACTCAAGAATTTATTGAATTTACTGGAGTTTACTTTTCGAGATAAAAAAATTCATAATTACATTTTGATGAAATGAAAATAGGATGCTCATAATTAAGACTACCTGTAGCCTGCTTGTCTCATCAGTTGAATTAAAGATCTTCTAGTCTGTTGACCGCAGTGGGTCAGAGTTTCCTTGGCTACGTTTACCGTTTCTTCGCCGGATCTCATTATTGCTTCCTGCACCTGCTTTAGCTTCAGTTCCTCGATGATCTTGTTCTGTTCTGCCAATTTCATCCTCTGCTTGCGAATAATCTCTTTTTGAGCATTCAATCGACATTGTGTCGGCGACTCAACAATGAACGGCTTGGGAGGAAACTTCTTCTTCAGAGATTCGGGATTTCTCGAATTTGAGGGAGGATCCTTTGGTTTTGTTCTATGATTTGACTTTAACTCCTTCTGTACCTCTTTGATAGTATCGACGAGCAACTCGATCTTCGGTATGTCAGGATTTTTCGCTGCTTGTTCTCGTTGAGCCTTTACCTTCTTCACATGCATCTTCCATATATGAATGTACGATTTCAGTTTTCTTTGCGACAAGATGGTCTGGATACGAGTCATGATTTCGTAAAGACGACGTTTATCCCGCGCATTCTTTCGAAGAGCTTCGAAATATGATCTCAAAATATTTAATCGCTGCTCTTCCGATTCGTAGTTTGGTTTATCTTTGATAGTCACCTTAATATTACCAAAAGGCGCTATCTCGATCTCATTTGTCGAACATCGCTTGCTGTCCTTCGATTCGGTAGAAGAGACTTCTGCGATTGGCTTTTTATTTTTCTTTTGAGTGACTATTGGCTTTTGCTCGATCTGTTTGTTCCTTCTTTTATTAATGAGAATTCTCTGTAAATTTAATAAATTTTTAGCTTATTAATATAATGTAGATATTTAAACATTTATATTCGCAGGTACATGATAATTAGTCTTAATAAATATCTAATTTATTGCTGAACTTCACCTTGACTCTGCTGGATGTTTTCCAAAAATTTTCATCATCCGAACTAGCTATATTCTTTCTACTGCACAATCCGCAAAATTTAGGACGAGACTTTTGCAAATCTTGCTCAAATTTGCGTAATTCTCTCTGTATGAAAGCTTGTTCCCTTTTCATCTGTAGTTCTTTCATTTTTTCTTGCGTTAGTAATCTGTAAATGCATTGATAAAATCTGTTTTTATCATTTCCTTTTCGTTATTTTTGCCAAGTTACCTAATTATTTTATCAGAATTTTTTCAAACTTTCATATAAATTTCAGAATTTTAAAATAATTTCATAAAATTTCTCAAATTTTTTTATACAAATTGAATCACTTTTTAGAATAAGTGCCAAAAAAATCTTTTTTTTGTTCTGTATGTAAATTCTGAAAGTTTATATCTTTCTAAAATTCTTTTATAAATTTTGAATATAGAATTCTTACTACATAAATCCTATGAAATATTCTAAGACTTTTCATTTTATAATCTCTGATGAAATCTTATAAAATCTGAAAAAATTTAAGTTATTAGTAATTTATTTTTTTTAAATTGTAGAAGAAGAAATCGTAGAAATGTTAGAATATTTCAAAATTCACATATGAAAAATATATATGAAAAATTCTGAAATAAAATGTAGATTTTCTTAGTATTTCTGAAAGTGTTCCAATTCGCACAAAAATTCTGAGAAAAACTAATGTACGATAATATCAGTATAGTATATGCTTAAAATATAAGCACAAATTTTATTTAGCGATAATTTATAGATTTTATATGTATACTAGGTTTATATAAGTAGACATATTATAAATAAAATCTACACTTTTATAAATATATGTAAAGTTCGAAGGTGTATACCTTCTAGCCTCTGCTAAGACAGAAGATTTTGCTGGAGAACTTGCCAGCTCACGAAATATTCTATGTCTCGCGTTCATTACCACATTCGGATCTAGGAAAGTTTTTCTTTCATCTTCCAGCATTCGCCGTTTCTCAGACGGCTCGAAAATCGTCACTTTCATCATCTCGTCCATCAGCTTCTTCACTTCATCCTCAAACAGCACCATGCTTGTCAATCAAAGACAATTGAAATGATGATCAATTTAAATGTCCACTTCGTATTACTTTGTTCGTGAACTGCGCCAACCCCTTATTTATCTATGTTTGTTTCCTTGTTGTTAGGGAAAGCTTCTACCTCCCCAGGTGAATATAAGGGTCCCAACGACTCCTATTCATTAGACGAAAGTGGGAGCGATAATCGCTGGAGAAATGCAAATATTAAGCGATATGCCGATATCCTTATATAATGAATAAATATTATGAATTTTTGTTAATTTTTTTTTAAATTAATGATATCGAGAATAATTAATAACATACATAATTCTACTTGAAATTTTTTAATACGAAAATATTTTCTATATCTTTAAATATTGTATCATTAAGAGAGATAATAGATTCACTGCACGAATAAAACTTTAATGTATTTTAATTTCAATTGCAATTATATCCAAGCAGAACATAAAATTATAATACAATCGAGATAACATGAAATAGAAGTCATTAAAAAAAAGATTATAATGTTATTTGATATACTTTTGATGATGATTTTTGTAATGAATTTTTGACATGATTTTAAATGTTTTTTAATTTTTTAGTTAAAAAAGTCACTTATTGATAATTATATTATTTTTTCTAAAATGACTGCTATTTGATGTCATCTTAATTTATTACGATTATATGATTTTGCATTCTGCCTTCTTTTTATATACTTCTTAATAATAAATAAAGAGAAACATTTTTTTCTTTTACTTTGCGCGTTTATTTAGATGATAATTAGTAATATACTTCAGATTTTACAAATAGATTTTACGGTTTTTATAAATAAATCTATACAATTATAAAATAATAGCGCGCAATCTGAAAGTCTATTTCGTGGATCGATGTTCAAAGTTTCCCGCCGTCTCGACGTTAATCAATCGCGATGCGAGATCAGCATCGTCGACTGTCAGGGAGCCAGTTGCTGCAGCAGTATGTGCATCATCAACGAGTGAGAGGTACATCGACTTCGAAGCCTATATATTGAGGCTGGCAAGTCTTCTCGTGTGAGTTCAAAATAACGGAGGTCCGTGTAACGAACACCTGTTTCCTGCCTTGCGCGCGATGTCGTCGACCGCCCGTGTCGTTCCTGGAATATCAAGGGTCGCGCGTCGCGGTTAGAGCGACCTGGTGTTATCCTTACGGTCTATCAATTTTAGTCAATTTCTTCCGCGTATTCTCGTGTGCAAGTCTCCACGGTCGAATGTGATTGTAATATAGACACAGACGATCAAACCACGGACTCCGCTGGTGCAATACGTCAACGTAAGATGGATCCAAGGGGCCCTCCTGAGGGGGCCCCTGCCGAGTCCTTCGAGATATCTAGCATCGACAGGGGGGCTGACATCTCAGTGAATTGGCCTACGGATCATCCCTTTACCTCGTCGTTGTGCGAACAGCCGAAGAAGCTGAACAACAGGCTCCTATTCCTGACTGTAAGTAACTCTTCTACATGACATACTTTATCAGAGGAATGTCTTCATCTAGGAACGTTCTTAGGATGTACGACATCTTCTGGGAACATTCCTTAGGACTTCTCTTGGAAGTCTGTATTGTATAGATCTTTATGATGAGTATGTCAATAGCTATCTTCATGATCGCTCTGTTGCTAGGTGGAATATGTGGAAGATCAATCTCGGCTGTTTCCTACATATGAGCAAATCTCCTTTTCTCCAAGAGCGGCTTCTCCCCTATCAGAATTTGAGCATCGAGTCAGCCCACTGGATCCAAATATGAGCTCTACTGCTAGATATTCTCCCACACCGGTCCAACTACCTTCCTCTCCCTTCCATAACTCTGTTGTTGTACTGCAAGGGCCAACCTCACCTTTAATGTCCCAGCCTGAACCAAATATACGAACCAGCATCAATTATGTGACTCAGCTGGCTCATCCGATCGACACTCAGACTGTACCTCAAACGGATGGTACCACAGACTTTGTTGGCAATGGGAATGAAGACGGACTCGTGTCTAGCGTCAGCAGTGAATTAATTTTAATGCAGGGTAAAAATTTGTTTTATTAAATAAAATATATATTATACATGTTAGATGATATTTTTATTACTTTTTGACTGTTTCATAACACTTTCAGAAACTGCACCTGAGTTGGAATCTTCAACAACTCCCTTGATGCTAACAGGAATACCAGGCACAGACTTTGCTCTAACTAGAGACTTCCTGGTGATGCAGGATGATCAAATAAATGTTATCAACACGTTTAAAAATCAGAACATGGAGATAGAGGACAACCATATCGCTTTACCTATTACTGAAGATGCAAATAAAGAAAACAACAATCTTGCTTTGTCAGAATGTGATAAAGAAATTGAACAAATTACCGAAGACCCATTGTCCATTGAGAAAAAAAAAATAATGGAGAAGAAAGATGTAAGGAGATCTAAACGACATATAACAGATAAGAAAAATTTCTGTAAGTGCAATATTTATTTTATAAGCATGTAATGATAAATATTATTACTTTATTATTAGTTTTTTTATATACATTTTATAATTTTTTTACATAAATCATAAGGTAAAAGAAAAGCAATGTTTTTTACTTTATAATACTTTATAATTTATATAAATATTTATATAAATATATTTATATAAATATATTTATATAAATTATACAATTATTTCTTGTTATTTATATATATTATTTATATATTATTTATTATACATTTATTTCTTGGCCTTAGTCTCTCTTTTATATATTATTTTTCTTTATATAATTTTTTATATATTGGGTATTTTTGCAGGGGGAGATGACGAGTATGACAGTAATTGTGCCAAAGACGATAGCTCTAATTTGACCGATGTATGCACTATCGCAGATCAACCTGTACCATCGCGTGCTGTAGCAACACTGCCAGGATCATATCTTTTGTTAAACAAGCTGTCTACATCGCATGGTTCAGCAAATAATGTAACCTACGGAGTTTTTGCGAAACGTAATATTCGAAGACGTACACAATTTGGGCCCATAGAAGGTGTATTGTGCACTTATGATGGCTCGCCCTTCAGAAATGCTTTGCCACTGCTTTATGAAACTCAGGATGGAGAATTCTTGAAAGTAGATGTTTCTAACGAAAGTAAGTGACGTCTATAGCGTTTATTCATTTCTTATTAAGATTCTCGGATTTAAATCCCCCCTTATGTTTTCAGATACTTCAAATTGGATGCGTTTTGTGCGACCTGCACTGACATATAAAGAACAAAATCTAATAATTTGTCAACAGAAAGATGGAATAGTGTTTTTGACTAATAGAAACATCTCACCAAAAGAAGAATTGAAAGCAGGTCCTAGTTCAGACTATGCAAGTCGCAGAAATTTACCAATTCTCAAACCAGATATAAAAGATGAAAAAGGTATTAAGAGAATATAGATATTATGTATTCTGATACATTATAATAAATATTGACCAACGCAAATTAAATCCTTATTTTTAGCAGAAGCAAATCAAACATCTACATGGCCACGTTTGGATAATAATTCTTACAATCGACGTATAAAGATGTTTCGCGACAGGAACATGAAAGAAAAGGAGAACTCGCGACAGAACAAGTGCGACAAGGAGTGGAAATGTTCCGTGTGTAAATTGATTTTCAGGACTGCATGCCTGCTTAACTTGCACATGGCCGTTCATTCTTCTAACAATATCAAAATTGAGAATCAAATGTCCACATGCCCACAATGTGGACAAGAATTCCAGAAACAAAGCGAATTGATGAATCATGTGTCTCAGCACGGACGAACGGCGTTACCTAAGGCAAAGCGATTAACTCCTCTAGGTTCATACAAGTGTTCAATGTGTTACAAACGTTTTGCTACAAAGATACGATTACAACAGCACTGTTTGGCGCATGGTGCTGAGGACCAAAAACCACTGCCATGCAGTATTTGCTTGAAACGATTTATGAACAACTCCGCATTGTCCGGTCATTTGAAAACGCATAAAGGTAAATCTATAATGAATCAATAAGGATTAAACAATCTGAGGTGCACAGTTTTTTATTTTTTTCTCTTCAATGTAAAAAAAAAAGAAAAATTGAACCGTGCGAATTCAGCTAAAAAGAACAAGCTTCTAGTATCAATTGCTATGCTATGATAATTCTGTATTTGCAGAAAACAAACAGGTCTTTGAATGCCCAATGTGCAGACAGCTATTTCGCCAAGGTACGATGCTAAAGGATCACGTTGAGACACATAGAAATCAAGATGGTATATTTAGTTGCCCTCACTGCCAGCGAACGTTCATCAAGTATTCTGTCATTCGCAAACACATTCGGGCACATCATTGCGAAAGGAAGCACAAGTGTCAGCATTGTGCGAAACGTTTTCCGACAGTCGACAAATTGCGAATGCATCTGTTGAAGCACTCCGATCACAGGTACAATTTTAATTCGACTATTTGTCGATCATGTTAATAAGATACGTGAAAATTTAATTAACTTTTGTTTGTTCAGAGAATTTCATTGTGCGAACTGCGGTAAACGATTCAAAAGGAAAGATAAATTAAAGGAGCACATGACTAAAATACATCATTCTCAAACAGTTAATGGAGAACAAATGACACAGAATAATCAGGCAAAGAAATTTGTGCCAAAGGTATGTCAAAGTAAAAAACATGTGATTGATTATACATTACTTCATTTTATTAATAGATAAATCCGAGTGATTACAATCGCTTCATTTACAAATGTCATCAATGCCTGGTGGGTTTCAAACGAAGAGGAATGCTGGTGAATCATTTAGCGAAGCGGCATCCCGATGTCGCTCCCGAATCTGTGCCAGAATTGAATTTGCCTATTTTGCGACAAACCAGAGATTACTATTGCCAGTATTGCGATAAGGTATCATCACGAAATAAAATGTTTTTAAGTAGAGATAAAATTAACGTATTTTTTAATGTATTATTATATTTTTAAGGTTTATAAAAGTAGCAGCAAGCGTAAAGCACATATCATGAAGAACCATCCTGGCGCGGCCTTGCCGCCTAGTAACCGACAAGAAGAATCCGAATTCTCAGGACTGCCGAATCCAAGCTTCAGCCAAACAGTAGGCAGCATCACGACTAGTCCTCAAAGTTGCCAATGGTGTCATAAACAATACGCCAGCAAGGTGAATTTTATTTTATATAAGGCTCGATTATATTTATTAATTAATAATCGGCAGAAATTAATAAATATATATTTTATTCAAGGCAAAACTATTGCAACATCAACGCAAGAAACACGCGCATCTGATGGAGCCGGCGGATCAAGTACCGCGATCGCGAAATCGGCCGCCACAAAATCAAAATCAACCACCCACGCTGAACGATAACAACTTTGTGATATCCGATTATATACAAGGATGCGATGGAGATTTCCTGAAACAGAAAATAATCAAACTAACGAACGACGTTGATCTGATAGGCAATGGTGGTCTGGAAATGATCGGTCAACAGTTTGTACGTATGCGCGACATACGTTGAGGAAAAACGCGGCATCCTCATAGAGGGGATGAGCGTCGCCAATTTATCGAGATATGAATCTCGCGACCTTTGTACGCAGTCGAGATAGGCTGCGTTTTTTTGCTGCCGTTACCAAAATCGAGGCGACGTCGCCTAGACGAAGCGACGAAGCGTATCGCCCGAGAATATTTGGGAATATACACGGCTTTGTCAGCGTCGGTGCGAAACACTCGGCGCTGTTTTGTTGATTGTACACGTTGATTGATCGACAATGACGACGATTACTGATGATAACTAATGGCTTTGGCGGATTTGTTGGAAACGAAGCACACAGTTTTAAGAAACTTTGCCCGAGTCTCAGAAAAAAAAGAGAAACGAGTAAAAACGTTGACTGAAAACCAACGAGGCTCAAATCTACTTGCGACGGAGAACATTGTAGTCTCGTACAATTGTTGAAAGCTTTTCTCAAAGTATTAAGAGTACCATAAAGAGAAAAAGAAAAAAAAAGGTAGAACAAGTCCTGATACTATCGGCACGCCACTTGCGCTAGGCCTGGTAGTTTTACTTTAAAAATCCGATGTCATTCGAGTATGAAGTAGATGGACGAAATTTAAATGACGAGTTTAAAGAGATGTTAAAAAAGTCGGTTTAAATCTGGATGGGTCCGCTGCGTCTTAAATCAGCGTGGCTTCTTCCGTACGGTGATTGGACGAGTAATGTTAACGATTTATTATTCGCAACGTATTTGGCTTCACTTAATGGCGAGCGATTGTCTGTAGATTACGTGAAAGCTTGCGATCTCTGTAAGGAATCGTCCATTTCACTTTTTGCTCTTTCTCTCTTTCTCTATCGTAATTCCAAGATCGTAATTCTCGTAAACGCTTGCGTCCACGTTCTCATTTTAGAATAATATACAAGTAACATGCGTTCTTAGATCTTCAACGGAACATACTGTTTTCACGTAATCGTTTCGTAATCGCTGGTCTCATCCACGTATGAATCTAGTCGTCACAGCCGAGAGCTCGTTTGAATCGTCGACTCGAGATGTCCGGTTTAAATTGACGCACAGTACTATAGTTACGTAGCCAAAGGGACGTTCGTCCTTGTGATTTTACGAACAACAGGAGCAACGTACGTGTATTTTAAGCTGTGTATTTCCGCCGCGCGTTCACTCACACGTAAGCACACGTACATCAAGAGTTTCCGCAAAGATTGTCCAAAGATTGTATATTCCGCAACGTGTCTGAATTCGGATAATTGTACCCTCTCGTAAAATCCTATCCGATTGGTGTGTGTGTCGTAAATAAAATCCGCACAAACGATTTTCACACTCAAGAGAAATTCACTGATGAAACACGATGACGATGTTGAATTTATTTTACACGACGCGGTATATACACGACGTACATTGTCGCAATTACGAAAAACAAGAGATTGCATGTTTGTCGATGTCGTTGAGTACATGGAGGATTGTACTGTAAACATGACTTAAATAAAGTTATTCGATGAGCGATACGAGACAATAATATCATTTATTGTATTCAACATTAAGAATCGCAATATCATAAAGCAAATTAGAGAATATAAAAGAATTGCAGGAACAAGTTCACAAGAATATCATGATTAATTTCTATATTAATAATTTTTAGGCAACATAGTACACATAATGTCGACAAATTTACTTTAAAAATTGGCAAATGCTTACGAGATGAACATCATGAAAAATATGATTGATACAAATGTACTGCGCTTTTACATATTTTCTGTAGCCTCTGTTATGCCATAATTTTTCTATCTGTTTATCGTGCTTTTACTTTCAAATTTTTCACTGGCAATCGCAAGCGGACCCACCGCTCCGGGCTTCAACACCTGGTGATTTGGCGTGGCAGCGAGCGATCCTCCACTCTTTTGTTTTTGTGCGGCGTCATACAATTGCTTCTGCATCACAGCCAAAGGAACTTTATTCGCGGACAGGAATTCCTTCATGGAGACCAGTTCGCCCGACATCCTGCGAGGCGTCTCTGAGTTATCTTGCGCTCTGATCGAATCTCTACCAACAAGCCTATTCGGCCTCCTCTTCGAATAGTATACGGTTGATACGGAGGACTGTCTCCTTGGTAAATACGGCGCTGCTACATTCCGATTACCATATTGTAATTTATGTATCACGTAATTCAAGCCCTGTTTTATTACGATCGATGTGACATTCAGCAAGGAGTATATACAGCAACATCCCATCACGAGGAAAACAAAATTCGTGAATCTATACCTGCATAAATGAAAAATAAAACTGCTGCATTTGTTTGCGTTTTCAAAGCTTTAATGCGAAAAGTTACTGGCGCGTCTTAGTTAAAGAAAATTTACTAGAATCTCTCATTGAAAGTTCAGTTTACAGAAATTCAAATTTGCGCCTTGAATAAATTATTACGAATTCGATTTTGGCGAAACAATCTTCGCAATCTTACCAATGTACGTAAGGATAGTTTGGCTGTTGCGTGCTAACGAAGTCGCCGAAGCCGATAGTGGTGAAGCTCACGAAGGCAAAGTACAATGCGTCGAAGTAATTCCAGCCCTCCAGCGGCGCGTAAAGTGCAGCGGCACAACAGGCGATGATGCAAGAGGTGACGGATAAATAGAACATGACCCAGTACACGCTCGGTTTCCATTGATCCAGGTTTACATGGTCATCGTCATCATCAAGGATGTCCGGCAGAGAACATCTCTGGGTGCTCGACGGTTTAGGGATCCGTCGAGATGTCAATGTAGTCTTGCGGAGACGTCTTCTTAATCGACGTACATGCCAGCTGCGCAAGATCCACGCCAGGAGAGTAATAATTCTTTCCAAAAAGAGATTGAAGAACAAGATGCCGCCTAAATTATTACTTAATGTTAGGATCAAGTAACTTCATTGCCCTGTTCCATGTAAGATTAACTTTAATCTCGGTTTAATTTATTACTTATATTTTTGTATACGTAAAGTAAACCGTTGAATCGAGATCGAAATTAATCTTATATAAGTGAAACTAAGCCTATGTAATGTATTTAAGTTTTCATTCTAGATTCGTGAAATGTTATTTTGTATTGTTACAGATTATTTTTAATATCGTTACTTATGATTTTTTTTTAGATATCTTTTAATATTGTTATTTATGATGTTTTTTAGATATCTTTTTTTTGATATCTTTTTGTTATTAAGTATAAATAGATAAGTGGATTTTTTACCGGAACAACCGAAGAAACCATAAAGAACGACTGCCGCTTTACCCGCCGTTGTCTGAGGTGCAGTGCTTCCGTACCCTACAAATTTAATTTCAGTATCACGCTTCTTTCATTTCAGAAGTATATTACACGGCGACGAATACACACATATATAGAGATTGACGACCAAAGGACAAGCCAGAGTCGTGTGGATAAGTGCAAGACTAGGTCGCGAGATATTAGCATTCCGGAATTCACCAGAACATTCTTATGCACCGGCCGACGACCCTTATCCCTTTACTTAACGTCATTATGACCAAGTTTTGCCGAGGAATGCGATCACCTCGACAAAACTTTTCTCTATAGTGTATAAATACACGGTACATCGCGAAGTTATTAGTATTCGAAGAGTATAAGAAATAAAAAAGAAAGAGCAATTATATTGAAGTACGATAGCCTCTTTATTTTTTTTATTTATGTTATATAAATGATAATTTTATTCCAGAGTATAATCGAAAATCATACAATTTTTTTTTCATTTTAAAGATAAAAAATCCGAGAGAAATAAGATTACATAATTTAAATTTAATCCGCTAAATTCACTTATGAATATTGATTAAAATTAATAAGAATTGCAATAAAAAAGTTTTGACTTTTACAGATATTAAGATCTCGAGCGCGGAATCGGGTAAGAATGTCTTCTTGAAAGTTAATTTGTTTCGCGACATCATGAGAACAAAGAAAAAAATGCGAGGGAGCAAAGTGCTCGACATAAATCCGGTAAATCCCACTGACCCCAATACTCTCTTGGCCATGTTATGGATACAGATATGATTAGTAATTGGCATTCCCATTATAGTATATTGTACTATGTTTCTTACCGATCGTAGAAACTATGGTGCCAACGAAGTGAAAGCTACCGGGAAAGTCCCAGCGGCGTCTCTTGTTAATGATACCAGTAGCGGAAGCGTTGCCATAGGCATATAACAGCTCGTGCAGCCTCTGCAAGGCCAAGGGGTTACCTCGCAGGTGGTGCTTCCGAAACGCGTGATAGACCCGCCAGAATTCTGTCGCCTATGCGCATCCCCAAAAAGTATCAATAAATATAAAAATTATCTGTATTCGCGGAAATAATTCACTTGGATATCTTTATACTCCAGCAACTAAAAAAATATGAATTGTAAAGTATTAAATAACAATGAAAAAATAATCGTAAAATTATAGAGACGTCAGATTTAAAAACATTGAAAAACTCCTGATTTAAATGCAATAAAAAACGACAATAAAGTGAGGCCGTTAAAAAAGTCAGCGCGGTAAACGGAGGATAATAAATTAATACAAAAATTCATAAATTCACTGTTTGAAATGTACAGTTTATGAATAAATTTTTAATTGAATTATTAAATGAATTTTTGTATTAATTTATTGCATTCCGTTTATCGCGCCGATTCCTAATAGCTTTCATATTATTGTTGTTTTCTGTTTTAAAATATTGTTTTGAATGAATATTTTAACATATTATTTAATAACTATTCTTTACTAGCTTTTAAATAAGCAATTTCTTCGAAAACTTGCAAATACTAATTAGGATGTAAAAACACCCAAGATGATTATTAGATCGTTTACGTAAAAAAAATCAGGTGATTTATACTCTGATTAAATATAATATAATTCTATAATCAGATTGAATATAATTCTTCAATTCTGATTTGTATATTTCATAATAATAGTATATTTATCGATCACAAAAGTACATACAAAATTCATTGATTCATTTGATGTGAATTACGATAATTTAAAAAGAAAAATTTCAATTTTCTTCATATGAAGATCACTGTAATCTCTTAATTTTAATTTAAGAGACACATTTTTTCGATCTATGATTCCTTTACATGATACTTTACATTCTTGTACGAATTATAGCGGAAGTAAGAGTAATTTTATATATATATGTCCGGATACATTTTTTGTACCTGTCGTATCTCGAAATCACTTTCCAGCCTTTGAAAGAGTGCCGCGCCTGCGAGCATGTACGCTGCCAGGACAACGGCAAGGAGGATAATCCTGGCGTTGTCCTCCGCGAGACCTCCGCACAAGCACATCACCGGCGACTCATCTTTCCGACAGCCGGTGGCTGCTGCGTGCGATCCCCACCGTGTTTTACATCCGGTACAGCGCAAGCTCGTCGGCCACGAAGAAATACAGAGATGCAAGATGAACAGTTCAAAGAATATTTCCTTTTCAACGTATACAGACAAACAAGATTTATAAACGATTAATTAGAGAATATTGCTGTAGCCAATTAATTTTCTTTGCTAAAAAAAAATGTTAATTTTGTCATATAGATAGCTTTGGTGTAAATAATTACCTAAGATTTTAATTTCCGAGTGTTTTTAAGTTTGTGCGAGAGATATAGTAAACAGCGAAGGAGATAAAATTGATCGGAGCTAGATTGGAAAATATCCTAATTGCCTCGTATTGACATGATGGTACTAGACGACGTAGTAGGTAGCCGAGATGTATGTGGGGCAATCCAACGCCCGCACCATTGAAAGCAAATCCTTTGATGAGATAAAAATAGAAATATAAACACTCGCTTGCGTATTCATAGTGTGAATTTCACCGAGGGGATGTCTTTTCGTGAAAAGCGACTCCACGCGGTGGATAATTATCTGGCTTATGGTGTTTGCGAAAAAGGTGGATGTTAAATTACGACTTTACGGATTACCGATATCCCCAATTTTGCCAATTAAAAAAGTGAATCGTATTTCGAAAATACTGTAAGTCTAATTTTGGAAATTTCATTACAATTGGAATGTTAGAAAAGATATGAAAGTTATTTATAAAATAATTTATATTGCTTCTCAAAGTATTTACAACAAATTTTTGATGAAAAAGATGAAGGAAAAGAGCGAAATCAACAACGAATAAATCAAAAGCATTATATAGTAAAAATATTTTGTTAATAGACAATCTGCGAAAACTACATTTACATAAATAGATACTATCAGTATTCTCATATCGAGATTATTTTTTGTACAATTGTATAAAAATCTACATAAAATATCGTTTACATTACCCTGGTGAAGAAAGAATGTCTCATAATTTCTCAGAATTATTTCAGAATTTATCATATTTTAAGTTTATAAAAATTGCTGAAAAAATGTCTTAAACTTTTTCAGATTTTACAAGTTTTTTTCAAAAATTATATAGAATGAGAAAATCTTAGAAATCTTAGAATATGTTAGAATTCATATATGAATAATTTTAGAAAAGATGTGGATTTTCTCAGAACTTCTGAAAAGTATTCTAATTTGTATAAAAAAATCTGAAAAATTTTCTAGAAAGTTATAAAATTATAGAAAATCTGAACTTTATATAAAAATTCTGAATAATTATATAAAGAAAAATTCTAAAAATTTTCACCAAGGCAAGTCTGTTCTTTGTTGCTGACCTAATATGCACTTTATGTTATACTTAAAACGAAATAGATATATATTTAAAGTTTGGCGAAATCGAGATAGAAAGTCTTACAATTAGTGCAGTTTAGTGCAGCAATAAAGAGCAGGCGTATTATCCACTATAATACTATCTTTACGTCGTGTATGTTAGAGCTTATTGTTACAGATTAACAGCGCTCTAAAATTAACCCATAATTGTTCTCCCGGCACAATCATTAATGCCTTGCTTGCGGACCTTCTTCCAATTTCCGCCAGACGACCTGGAAAGGAAAAGACATTAATTAACATAATGAACATGTTATATCACTTGTTTCATGAAAAAAGGAAGTTTTTTTGAGGGAGTTTTACGCGAATCATCATAAAATAATCGTATTTCAAGAAGATTCCTTTTCTATTTGAAAGATATTTTTTCAAAGTGAGACCATGTCGTAATGATTACGTGTTAATCGAGGAATGGCACTTTACTTACATTGCACATTTCTCTAACTAACGCCTTTTCACCATCATGACCTTCTTCTCTTTCCAGTTGTTCTCTGACCTCGAGAACTTGGAGAGCACGCACTACAGCCTCTGGTCGGCTTCCTAAGTGAGTATTGTCGTTCGGGCTCGCGGAACTATCCCAAACTTCACCCGATGGTAGCACTTCCCAACCTTGCGCTCTGGCCTGGAGAAAACTCTTGTCTTCTTCCAATTGCTTCACCCGTTGCTCTAAGCTCCTTACGTATTGCATTGTTTGGTCTGCAAGAGATTCGCAACTGCATCACTCCGGAATATCAGAAGATCATTAAAATAATAACTGTAACGTATACTTTCATATATGATTACGCATATTCTTTATTTGATGATAGTAAATACTTATTTGCACAGTATTCATTTATCATGTACCATTCTAATATTATAAACATAGATAGCGATGTTTAAGAAAAGATTTCATTTTCTATGAAGCTTTCATTTTTTTCAAATTATGATTATTATATTCTTCTAATATTAAATTAAATTAATATTACATTTTAGCATATTTCCTTCCGCATAAAAGAAATGTTTGCATTTATTGATTTAATACAAGAGAGAGAGAAAGAGGTCTGCATTTTTTACTAGATTATACCGTTAAATGTGGAAGTGTGCCTCGGCCTCGGCGGCGCAGTCTCTTCGGCATTCGTGCTCGAACTCGACCCGTCGCCGTCGTCCCTTTGACCACCACCACGTTCTTCATCGAGATATAGGCACAGCTCCTTGAGCTCCAGATTGTCTTTAATTAATTCCTGCTGTTTATTGTCTAGTTGACGTAACTTATTCTGATAAGCCGAGACTTCCTGTCGCATAACGCTCACTGTATATCGGCCAAACCTCTGCCACTCTCTCGCCAGCTTGCGACCCTTTTGACGGTCATCGTCCAAAAAGCAGCAAAGATCGCGCAATTCCTGGTTATCGTCGTTCAGTCTTTGGTTGGCTTCTTTCAGCAACCGCAGCTCATTCAGCTGGAAAGTAGATAGCTTTGTTAAGTCGCGCTCGTTTTATGTTTCTTAAAGTTCATTCTTCTTTCAAATTTTGTATTATTATACACAATGTCTATAAACATGTATACAAATGGATTTAGATATACGAAAACTATCGAGAATATTTGGATTATTTTGTTAATTGATTGCAAATTATAACAAGTTTATTATCATAATAAAGTTTATTATCATAAATAATAATTTCAAATAATTATTCAAAAAATTTATAATCATTTAATTATTTAAATATATTCTAGTCTTTTGTATTTATATTTTTATAGATGATAATGATTTTCCATTCAGCTGAATATCTTTTGTAATCGATTGTAAATTGAATCAAAATTTGTTATCGTAAATAACTATTTAAAATCTATTTAAAGGATTTATAACTATAAATAGCTATTCAAATATATTGTTTTTTTAAATCTAGATTTTTTTGGTGGTACTGATATATCTTCTATAGCCGAATATGTTTTGTATTATTAATTCGCGTGCCTGTAGTGAGAGAAATAACAGAGTCATTGATCGCCGCAGATGACGCATTCGCACCGTGGTACATGCCGATTGTTGAGAAAAAGCCTTTCACCTATTCATCACACGTGTGCGAGTCATGTGTGACCAATTCCGACTGCGTACTTTTGGCAAGCATTTTGCTGGCCAGAGGAAACCGATTGTCCATGTGATCGTTTGCGGTTTATCTCATGTATGCGTGACTGTTTGAAATTACGACGGTCGGTTCAATCTGTGTATGACCTACAAGAGCCCCTCAAAAACTTCCGTATAACGTGCTAAAGATTTCAAGGACAGCAAACAGCATCCTACATCTCGAAGATGTAATAAAATATTGTTAACATAACGTTTTATTGATATTTTATTGATGAGTTATGTATATCACGACCTCTTAAAAAAAACACAAGATTTTCTGGTTCTTTGCAAGACAGGTTCTATTTGTAATTTCCTGGTTAATGATTAGAAATTGTAGCGGATTTATCGCAAACCGTTATATAAAAACAAAATTCAAAATAAAAATAAAACGTATAAATAATTATTTAGATTGCATTTTACAGTTTTGTGACATTTTAAGTAGAGTTCAACAGGTTATTAATTTAGGTCTCCTAAAAGTATACGAATAATATTAATAATTTTAAAAATTCAGAAACTCTTAGTTTAAATTTATATTCAAATAATTATAAAGGTAAAATTTATAAAGGTAAAATTTATATATCACATAGATAATTACAACAGAAAACTTTTCAAATTACACTACTGAGTTATTATTGAGTTCCAAGTCCGATATCATGTATGAACTTGTATGATTAAATCGTTAATTTTTCGGTCATTTATGTTACACAAACTTACAGAATCCATCAAGGAGAACTCACCAAGTTCTGTATCTGGCGATTCTGCTCGGCGGCAAGCCTAGCGATATCACTCTCAGTCTTCCGCACGAACTTAAGCATCTCCACGGGGCCGAGTCGCAGAAATTCGTCGTCGCTGATTCTCTGCCTGATCGGCGCACTTTGCCCGTTGTTCACCGCCGGATACTGACTGCTGGGTGGCAAGTACTGACCTTGGCCGAGCTTAGGCTGTTGGAGGTAGGTAGATGACTGTGGTTGTTGTTGACTCTTAGACGCTGCCGCCGACGCGGCAGCGATTAGCGGATTACCCGGTTGGGGATGATGATGATGATGATGCTCTATCCTCGGCGAGTACTTGCTCTGCGCATCCTTCGATGGTGGTTGCTGCTGCGATTGCTGCTGCAATTGAATTGGCTGCTGCGATTGATGCTGCTGCGAAGACGGCGGAGGTGGTGGCAACGTGCGCGGCTGCGTGGTCTGATGATGGTTCAAGGCCGCGCCCGGACCTTGATTACTGCCGGCCTGAGCCGAAGTACCTCCGTTGGTGAAGTGTAGATGGTTCTTCAGGATGCCGCTGGTAGGTTGCGGCGGGGGCTGATAGCGCGGCGGCAGTTGGTCCACTGGCTTGATCACGTGCGGAGAATGCTGCTGCTGCTGCTGCTGTTGCTGCTGATAATGCTGCGGCTGCGGCTGCTGCTGCTGCTGCGACTGGGACTTACTCTTATTGGACATCGCGGCTAATTTAGCTCCAGGCTGTGCCGTGTCCCATTTCAGAAAGTCCGCCGCAGCCTCCTCGCGCCGGTTTGACCCGCCGAAATCTGGGTCAGCGCGCGATCTTTCACGAGTGGCAGTGGCGGCGGCGGGCCCGGTCCGCGCGACCGGCCCCGCGCGATACATACGTTCCCTCCACTGACACCCGGGCCTCGCCTTATCGCCGTAGGGACCTTGCTCGCGCGCTACTCTTTCGACGGCCGATTTCTGCGTTTTCCTTCTCTTCTTCTTCTTCCTTCTCTTCCTCGTATTCGCCTTCTTTCGCGCGCTTCTTCTTCTGAATGCACCTGTTGCCAGCGGCAAATCTTATGAAAGAGTCTCGTCTAGCGAGAATCACATCACTTGTTATGATTGACACTTACAGTCCGTTTTTTTTTAGCGTTAGTTAATCTCAACTTTCTATCCGCATATTACAAACCGTAGCTTAGAAAAGACAGAGCAGCAATTATGATCCAGGTAACTTTATCCAACGATCAACAGGAGATGAAGAAATTGGACGCTAGTCGTTTCTGAAGTTGCGATTGGGTCACTCACATCCGTATTTTCCAAGAAATTGTACCAATTCACAATGCACTCTGAAAGAACATCATGTTAAATCGCATTAACATCTCGAAGTTAAATAGATCATCGTAAATGAAAGCAATTATTAGAACATTCACTAACGTTCGTCGAATGTCCGGATATATTCAGTGAGTACGTTCTTGTATAAGTGCTGCTCACTTTCGAGACTACTATTACCGCAATGCTCGACTCTATACGCGTCAGCGTTGTAACAGTCGCACAATCGTGGCCTTCGCGTATAACTTAAGCAGCATGCTGTTCACAATTGACATACCAGTCTCTCATACCATTAATCCCCGCAGTAACACCGAGTCCCCTCTATCAACGGTCTACGCGTCTCCCGTCTCTTTATAGCTTGGGCGCCCTTCGCTTCAAGTGTACCGTGAGTAAGCGAAGCACGAATTGTCGTATCAATTCTCCTCTCGCAACGCTCATATGGTTCCCTTCTCTTTCTTTCGCTATTTTCCATATACCACAGATTCCAGTGAGGCGAGTATCATACTAATTTGGTTTTCGTTAAAAGATACATTCCGCTCTTATCGTTCGTAGCAAAGATATACCAATTTTTGTCTATTAGCAGCGCGTTTTTCACCTTCATTTCGGATGCACAAATACTGTTGAATGAAGATCAAGTTTGTAGTCCCTTTTTATCAGCATTTGCACTACAAATCCAAGCGTGTAAAAAGTGGCTTCAATATATGTATTAGTTTTCCGTGTAAAAATAATACATTAGATTATATACAAATATGAATCAACTATTTAAAATTATTAATAGGTTTTAAGATCAGCATCATATTATTAAGATCTTTCTAAGATGTCCATGAGCAACAATATTATTAAATCGCTTGTCAATTTAATTGATATTACTATTCCAGTTCTATTAGAATAATTGCGATTCAAGACTGAAAATTAAATTCGAAGTTTACAGGATTAGATATAAATATATAAATTCAAATTGAATTATTTAAGCACTAAAGATTGATCGTTTAGGACTTTTATTTTCTATTTGTCGTTACATTCACATTATGATCTCACATTATGATATCTTAAATACTTTGTTTAACATTTAAATGTGTAGTATAGTGTCATTTTTACATGGAAAACTAAATATCATAGGTATATAATTGAAGTCATTTTTTACACACTTGGATTTGCAGGATGTGCGTCACACCTTCACGTGCCTCACCTTCTTGCTTCACAAGAAGAACAAATACACATCACCCTGTCCAAGCACTATCTTGTCACCTTGGCTTCCAGAAACACAGATCGAACACTCAGAGACCGGAGCAATTCCGATCCATATAGCCTGTCACCGTCCCGTCGCAAACGGCGCGAAAGATGTCGAGTCGACGGAAGGAAGCCTGCTACGTGTCCGCGAGACGCCGTCGCCGTCGTCGTTCCACCTGGCTTTCGCTCCCTGTTCCCCTTTGTCCCCCTGCACGCCCTGGCTGGCCCGCGGCCTCATAGGAGATGCGCATTCCGCGCTGTCACCCGATCTGTGCGTCGAGCTCGTCGAAGTTCGGGCGCATGTCCGGGGACCTCCGTACTCGCGAGTACAACTTAGCGGTCGCCACGACACAACCGGCGTGGCTGCACTCCGTGCTGGCAATGCCCTGGCTCGCTCCTCGACGGCCGCCGCGCGCCGGGTCCCCGTTTTTCTCGCCGGCGGGCCGCATTTCACGGGATGCCCAGTGCCGTCTTCATCCGCCTGGGCCCGCGTTGACGTATCTTCAACAATCTCCTTACGCAATGTGTCTTCCTCATACGATCGTTATTATTGTCGTTCCTTTTCTGATGATATCTATTACTTTTATTATTTTCGAAGTTTGGCAAAATTGCAGAATCTTCTTCTTGTTCTTATTTAACAATTTATTGGTGATACGTTAATTGAGTAAACGTTGGGATATATTGAGCCAATATTAGATTAATATTATGCAATATTGTGCCAATAAATAGGTTCATTTTTCTGTTAATTTCTAACGCTTATTATGAGTATTAATAAATATAATTAATTCACGAATCTCTTATTATTTTACGATTCAATGTAGTTATATCCTTGTAATTTTATTTTACCTGTGTAATTCAAATTATTCTTGATAGCTCTCTCATAACGATCGATTTTTAATTCCCTGCAGGACCGATTAATGCAATGATTTTGCTGAAGTATCCGATGATCATGACTTTTAGAACTCATTATTGAAACTCACTCGTTATGAGTTTACCAACATTGACGGTGAGTGATTCATCAGGTCGATGTCGATGTTTCGTCGATACTCATATGGGCCTCGACCTGCACGAGTCGTGTTCGGAGTCACATACTAACAACATGGCGATCGCTCGCGGGATTTGATTCTTAAAGTGATTGCAGATGACGCCGGGCCCCCGTGAGGCCCAGCGCGGGAACTGCTGAAATGATGACGCGATCTCCCGATTGGCTCGCGAAGAGAGAGGGTTAAAGCGTGAGCTACGAAAACGTGGGAGGACCTGCGAGGTCGGCACGTAGGGTCCCGCGGCTCGTTCAGGCCCTATACGCGATCGGCCCAAAACAAAATCAAGGAAATGACATGATTATAGATGCAGATTCTGACTGATTTGTAATTTGATTCGCGAAATATAAATTGAGATAACGAATTTGTTTCCGCTTTTTATTCTTTATATTTACATTTTATAAAAATGTAAATTAAATTAAAAATTAAATTAAAAAATAAATTAATTTTATTTTGATTTTTAATTTACATTTAAGTTTTGTGCAAAAAACTTCACGTAAGTGCACGAGGATTATCAAATCTAATATCAACATTTTCAGAACATGTCTGAGGCGATGATTAAAAAATAGATTAAATATTTGAGTTAAATTTTTAATTAGTATTTTCTTATAAACTGTCGATCATTTTTTTATGTACATAACATTTTAAATTGATATAATATTTTTTTAAGGTAGAAAGGTGAAAACTGAGATGTGTGTAAATTTGTTCAAATTTGTTTTTTTTCTCTTGAAAGATTTAGAAAAACATCCTAGTCTTTAAGCAAAGTCTTTAAACAAAATTAAATTAAAAAATAACTTAAATAAAAATTCTTTCAGTCTATTAGTTATTTATTTAATAGTTAACCCAATTAAATTTTATTAATTTATCACGAATCTATTAAAAAATGATAAAATATCTGAACAAGACTTTTCGTAATTAATGCGAATCTGTATTTCCTTTCTGCTTTAATTAAATCCATGGACATATACTTTTTTTCTTTAGTCTATATGGCAGTGATGTTAAAACACACAAAGCATAACACAGTGCTGTGAACGCGCTCGACCGTGTGTGAATCACATAATTTTGTATTAAATCTTTGATATAAGTTGAGATTAAAGAAATTAAAGTAAGAAATTATACGTTTCGGGGATAAAAAAACTTCAATTATTAGAGATTATACGAGATTAGTAGCTGATAAATTTCAGGAAATTCTCGGAAATCCTGGACATCTGGCAAACTTAGTGCAATCAAATATCATTTTATTCTTATTATTCACCGAATATTACAAGAATAAAATGAGACTTAGATGCTCCCGAAATTTCTGAGCGCAGTCTCATTAAATATTAGAATCTGTTATATTAGAATCTGTTTACTGTATATTACTGTTATATTAGAATCTGTACTGTTGTTTGAACTCCTTTCAAATTTTTACATTTCAAAAAATAACTACTAAAATAACAAAATAAATACTCGAACATTGAAGAAAGAGAAAGCGAAGATTCTGAATGCAAAAAGTACAAGTAATATATGTG
>NW_012130068.1:6213661-6214538 GCF_000143395.1 Atta cephalotes | reverse complement strand
AAAGTTATACAGTGAAACTATCATTCATAAATTATCGTTTATAATTTACGATTTCAGAGATTAGAGATCCAAATGGATTTCATGATAGCGACGAAAATATTCTTGTCGCTTTTCCGAGTCGACAGATACAAATCTGGATTTTTTTCTGATATCTTTAGCGTATATCTCGACATTCACAAAAAAATTCCTAACAATCCTGATCTTTTGTGGAGTTTCCAGTGAGACTTCCCGGCCGTTTGACTTTTTAGCGGAAAACACTAGGCTCAATGTGTAACGTTAACTAAATGCTGTAAATCCAAGGAAGCGTTAGTACTTTTATGATCATCAAGTGGAAAGCAACGGCATAATTTCTGCATAATTCCCATCGACGCATCTACGCGTGTCGACAGCGAAAAACACGCTTCCCTTGTTAGTAATTCTGTAGACAAAAATAGGTAGCTTTCCAGACAACACGCATTGTCTCGAAGACTTTTTCATGATGTCCAAAGAACACAAATCAACAAAAAATCAAAATGTTAATAAATCATTGATAATGAATATTTTGTTGCGTTCTAATTACTGTACTTGACTGTCATTGCCAATGTACTTTTCCTTATTTATTGTTAATACTAGAGAGTTTTATTTTGTTACACTTCTTACACTCAAAATGTTATGTAACATCATGTGTTTTATTACATTACATTTATGTTGAGAAATTGTAACATGATGTTATCTTACTTTTAGTTTGTGTGACTGAGATATTATTGGCAACGCGACGGGTACAAGTTTGAGGATGCATTCTCTCGAGACGAAAATCGCATGATTTCAGAAGTCAAATTTCTAAAAATCCCTTTGTTTCGTTATTCATGCCAAGTTAAACGCTCCCTCTCTCTCTCTC
>NW_012130068.1:6207251-6213143 GCF_000143395.1 Atta cephalotes | reverse complement strand
CCTCCTCTCTCTCTCTCTCTCTCTCTCTCTCCTTTTTTTCGATCTTTCTTCTTTTACCAACTTATAAATCATCAACATCCGTCGATTTCACAGACTGTACCGCACGGCAGGTGTTATTTCTTCACGCTCGTTCCTCGGCAGAGAGGTAATCTTCGAAAATATTCTACCTGCTTTCCGGCATATACGTACATGTATACAGATACACATTGGAACACATTGGATGTGCACCTGCATTCCAGCATCGTTCGTGTTTCGCGCCGGGCGTCTGGCGAAGAGGGACTAGATAAAATTTCAAAAGCGGCCCTTTAAATCAGGTCCTGTCAATGCGACGGAATGCCGAAAAACAACTAGTCTAGAGAAGCCAACTGATGCGACTATTGTACCATCATAGAAAAGCTCTCGCCCGTGTAAATATAATTTAACAAAAGAGATGTATACCGCGTCAGACTTCGATGTTGTGATTGACAGAAATCAAAATTGGAATAATTAAACTGAATAATTAAATTTTGTAATGAGAAACCTATTAATTTTTATAACGATAACGATTATTGTTAATAATACGTTATTAATTAGCGTGAATCTGGCGCTGCTTAATTCTTAACAATTTTAAGATTTTATTATAATAATAGTTATGCACACAAACTAAAACCGAATTTTTTATCCTTTGTTTTCATTGACGTATCATTTTTATCGATTAAATATCTGGAGACTGGCAGTGGCTCGGCGCTAAGAATGATGCGAGCTACTAACTACATTTATACGGTACTCGTAATCGAGTTTAATAATATCCGTAGTGAAATTGGCCAATCATAGCTGTTCTTCGGAAGAATGGAACTGTGATTGGCGGCTCATCATCCGGTCAGATTCTTCCCTTGGGAGATCCCAGATGACGGGCTTTGTGAACATTTTTCTCCTCGTCTTGCAAAAAAAAAAAATATTGGGCCAACATTGGATCTTAATATTAGGCCGATATTGGTTTTCCAATATTAGAAAGTCAATATATAGCCAATATTGGCGAAATATTGGAGCCTCAATATTTTTAATTACTTTTTAACTTTATTCAAATGCGTTTTGTGCAATCGCAAATTATAATTTTATATTTTAATTCATAATTTAAAGATCCTTATCCTTTTTTTTATTAGAAAACGATGAGAAAGAAAATAATTTTGGAATCAAGTTAAGTCTGATATTCTGACAATCTATGTCTATATAGATATATGTCGTTATTTGGATTTGTACTGAAACTAAATTTACAATTAGTAAATTGAGGAAAAGATAATTAAAGCTTGTTTTAAAAAAGATACTTACATAAATTTAAATTTATGAAATATGATTTTTATTTAACTGGAATAAATAATCCTTATTTAAATATGACAAAAAAATTTTATTTTTCAAATAAATCTATTTTATTTTTTTTACAACTATTGAGATAAATTTTACATAACGTATATTTTGTCATTGCGCAATTAAATTGTTTATGTAATAAATATTGGAGAAATCACATGTAACATTTGTTTGCAAACATTTCGACTTTTTTTTTCAGTTTAAATAAGACGTTACAATTACTACTTCAGAATATATGCCTGTATTCATAATCAGACTTTGTACTTTAAGATTTCCTTAAATTATTATATTTATCTTTAGATGCTCAGTAGCTAATGAAATAATTCGTAGAGTATCTGAAAATAAATTTAAGGAAACCTTAAATACAAGGTCTCATTATGAATACGCCCAACAAATGAGAATTGATTGAAATGGATTCAGATTTTCAGAAATATTGATTCACGAATGTTAAAATGAATGCTTTTCAATCTTGAATGCATTTTCATTCATTTATAGGAATTGCATGGAGCATATCTCTATACTTTTCAATCTAAAAATAATATTAGCTATTTCTGTGCACAACACACATTGTTCAATTCAAAATTTTGAATAGGAAATGCAATTTTTCAATCCAATTGCATCCAATTGAATCTAATTGAATCCAATTGAATCTAATTAAATCCAAAAAAAAGCATTCGCTATTTAAAATACACATTCGGATAGAAAAAAATTTCGATCTATTTTAATCCATTCTTGTTTGCTGGGCGGACAATAGGATAGGTTTACAATAATAAACATTATTAAAATTTAAAAAAATATAATAGAACATACTGAATTTGAAAAGTAAATAGAATGAATGATATTCAGCTAAGTCTATCTTACTTATATAACAATACTTATATAACAATAATTAATGTAAATTTGTGTATCTTTTCCTTTTATTATAAATTAATTTCCAAGTAACGTCATCTCAACCACGCTTCATCAAACAGTAGAAGACTTTCCGTGAGATTCGATAAATATTTGAAAAATCTATTTTATCATCATTTGGCATTCATCCGAATATTAAAGTTAGAAAAGATACCAAATCTCGCCGACGGATGTCGCTGGGTGTATTAAAAATCGAAGCATGACGCGCGCAGGCGGCATTCACGGCTACGTTCAGGTAGCATCTACGCGTGCATCACTTGGAGGGCTGGAGCGTTTCTGGATCTGCAGCGAGCTCTAAAGGGAAAATCGATGGCTGGGACGAGGTGTGTCGTCAACGACAGTGAATTTTCACGGGCGAGTCGGGACGCGCGCGAGTAAAACGGGAACGTATTCTCGGCGCGACGACCGCGGAGGAAATCGAGAGGAATTTCGCGATTGTAACGCGGAGCGCGCTCTGCACCCGGGCGTTGCATCCTCGCCGACCTCGCCTCGCGCACTTGGCTGTCCTCTCACCATGGTACCTGAGAACGCCAGCGTGCATCGGCAATCCACTGGCAATCGCAACGTCCGCGGCACGAATGTCCAACGAAATTTTTGCGCGATGTATCGGATCAGAGTCTGCAACCCGGACTAAGACGGGTGACGATGACGACGTGCTGGACGAACCAGGTAAATGCTTTTGATTTTTGACGCAATTAGCGGCATCGGTCTCGAGATGATGGTGCAATTACAATGGAAATTGTTTAAATACCTAAGCAATACATGTTCTAAAACAGGATTGGTAAAAAACATGTTAAAAAACGTATTTAAAACATGCTTAATTGATGTTTTTAATGTTTTAAATGTTTTTTTTTTATAGTACTGTTTAAAGCATATTTGAAGCATTAAAAATATATTTAAAGAAAAACATAATGTTTAAAAAAAACATTAGTCTTTACCAATCTTGTTCTAAAATAGATATAATAGATATAAAGTTAGAAGTTGTGTAATAAAAATTTAATGTTAGAAACCATTAGAAATTGTATAATAAACATATAAATTAAAAAATAAAATTAATATGTATGTTAAACTATTTAATAAATGCTAGAAAAAGATGTTCACAAAAAAATATAAAAATTTGTAACGTCTCCAATTAAGATCCACTTTGACTGAAAATAGGATTATTTCTGTTAATTGATTCATAATATCTATATTAACAATTTTTTAATTAGTTTTTTAATTTTTTTTTAATTAGTTTTTACTAATGTTTTAATTTATCTACTCTCTATCTAGTTGAAAATACCGTTTTTATACGAGATATTTCAACGATAATAAACATATACTTAACGTTAATAATATTTAATATTTTTATGCGCCATAAAAAATGTTTTAGCTAATTATAAATGCTTTTTAAATGTAAATTGTCTGCATAGGTAATGAAGAAGTTTTTATCATAGATTATATCTTTAATTCAAATCTAGTGACACGATCATGGAAACGAGCAGGAAATAATAAAGTCGAGTATATTCAGATACGTAAATTAATAATAGAAACAGAGAATGTGTGACATAAATATTATGGTATAAGAATTGGAGCGTTGCTCTCGGTTGAATAAACTATGAAAATTTTAGAATCTCATTTATATGTTTTTAAAAATAGATATTTTGTTTTTATATTTTCTTCCAAAAATATTAGATAAATGTTTCATGCTAGGTGAACTAAGCGGGTCTATTTTGAGATAAAAATCGTAAAAATAATAATTTTCACATTCTTGCATTTCCTCTGCTACAGGTGATTATTTTGATCAGCACATTTCAGAATAAATCAATAAATGAAGTGAGTGAATTTAAATTTGAAATTGATCTGAAAATATCACACTTCTTTTTTTGCGTAATTTCTTGTGTAATTTAACTATCCACTTGATATCGTTCGTCTTCGCAGTTAATTAAACCTAGTTATATATTATATAATTTATAATTTTATTTTTTATTAATCTACTGTGCAGATAAAATTTGATTTCGAATGCGCGTATGGAAAATCATAATCACAGTCAAGAATGTAATCAAATGCAAGAAATATTTCTGTATACACGGAGCATCAATCTTTCATATATCTTAAATTTCTTGTTTGTCTTTTATTGCTTGCGGTGCATCAATCTTTTATATGATTTTTGTACGTCAACACGTTCGTGATTATACTAATTAGTAAGCGTCGCATACGCATTTTAATAAGCAGTTATCGTAAAGTTGTTAGCTATGGAAAAAAATTACAGTTGCATCCGCTTATATCTGCTTGTGCAATGAATATTTATTTAATTTTATCATACATAATTATTAATCATATATAATTATATATTTCTGTATTGTATAAATATATAATTATATATACTATATATATTATATTTTTCAAATGTATTTAAAAATATTGATTTATATTCGTTGATTCATTATAATTTCTATGAAAAATATATATCTGTTGTTAAGAGAAATTCAATTTAAGAGTATCATAAATGCGCGGCGAATAAATAGACATTTTTATTAAAGTTTTATTAAAATATATAATTATATATATATATATGTATGTATATATAATAATATATATATAATTTATATATAATATATATTTATAATAATATTATATATTTATAATACATTTTATAAATATCCATATATATATATAAGTGTATATATATAAGTGTACTAAAATTTAATAAATATTTATTGGAAGTACAAATTAGTTCAGTTTTTTGTGCATTTATTTCAAAACAAAATGATTGAACAGATCAATTAAAGTATTGTCCATCGCTGTCTACTACTTTTTCCTATCTCTCAAGCAATTTTCGAATTCCATCTCGAAAAAATGTTTTTGGAGGCGATCCAATTTTGGAGCCAATTTTCTGCAAAAGAAGTGAATCGGTAACTTGCTGCATCCTTCGGAACAACCAGTAATCAGAAAGAGCAATGTCCGGAGAATATGGCGAGTGCGGTAAAACATCCCATTTGAGCGTTTCCAAATATTTTTTACGACTTTAGCGACATGAGGCCGAGCGTTGTCATGAAGAAGAATAACTTTATCATGTCTTTGCTCGTATTCCGGCCGTTTTTCTCGCAATGCACGGCTCAAACGAATCAATTGTAGCCAATATCGATCGTCCGTAATGGAATCGCCAGATTTCAGCAATAAACTCATAATAAACAAGACTCTTTTGGTCCCATCAGATACAGAGCATGATCTTCGAACCATGAATGTTCGGCCATGGTGTTAATGTTGAAGTCGATGGCAACGATTGACCGGGCTTAGCGTAGTATTTTTCTTCTTGGAGTTGTCATAGAATATCCACGTCTCATCTCCAGTCACAATCCGATGCAAAAAATCTTTTCTCTATTGTCTTTCAATCAGTTGTTCGCAAGTGAAAAATCGCCTTTCAACGTCTTTCGGTTTCAGTTCATAAGACATTCAATTTCCTTGTTTTTGAATCATTCTCATGACTCTCAATCGTATAGAAACGGCTTGTTAAGTTATGATTCTGCAAGCTCCTCTTGCGTTTGACTCTGATCTTCTTCGAGTAATGCCTCTAATTCTTTGTCTTCGAATTTTTTTGCCTCCAGAGCGAGGCTTGTCTTTAACGCTGAAATCTCCATCCTTGAAATGTCGAAACCA
>NW_012130068.1:6194209-6207140 GCF_000143395.1 Atta cephalotes | reverse complement strand
CATTTTTCATCTGGAAATAATTCATTCGTTATGACACGCGAACAGTTTTGTACTCACACAAGCGTTATTTACATGTTATATGTAAAAATAAATTATATCTCACGTTTATCGCGTAGTTATCCATGGAATAAGACACCATAAATAGCTTAAAAAAGGAAGCTTATTTGAGCTGATAAATCGATGATTAAATTTAGTATTTAATGTATCGGAGATTATGCATGAGAAAAATATTGAATTATTCATTTATTTCTATTTAGAGTTTCGCGTATAGAAAATATCCATCCTTCTAATTTTTTATAAACTGTTATGACAGAAACCACTTATTTGCAATATTCGCCATGTGTCGCGAATTATTAATTCAGGAAGATGTAGTATTCAAGTAGTTTAAGTTTACCAGCCGGCGTTGTTTAATAATTGATAGGCCATATTAATGATAGACATGGTGTTTATTTTGCGACACAAGAAATATGGTGTTGTAACATTGTGGTTCAAATGCTAGCTATTAATGGCGATAATTAAAGAATGTTATATCGCAACCTTGCTCCGCATTAAACAGACATTATTTATTATCACTTTAAAGTACATTTCCATTCGTATTACGTCATGCAGAAATATTCGCTGTAATCGCGGTGATAATCGACTTTCTTTCTGCGCGCACGCGCTCCTCTCTCTCTTTCTCTCTCTCTCTCTCTCTTTTTCTCCATTTCATAATAATTTATTAATCCCGTTATCAATTTCTAGTATTTACTACTTACTTGATCTTGCGATCAGATATGTTTGTTTGGAAATATGACATGGTGACGATATTCGATCACTCGTCCGGTTTATACAAACAGACAATTTCATTAAATTTGCTGTAATCTCTTCAAAATCGATATTATTAATATCATAAAATCGATATTATTAATGTCATTTTTCCATTTGAATAATTCATTAGCGTAGTTTATCTTGTGGTCACGTAAATTATATGTTATCATATAACTGTTATATGAAAATTTCCTATCTCTTTAGCAAATTAATTAATCTTTTTTTATTTACGTATGTATACACACGCGTGTATGATTCATATTTCATGCTATTTAGTTTTATTGTTATAGAATAAAGTTTTTCAATTCTCTTCAAATATTCTCTTCAGTTCTCTTAATTGTAAAAAAAAACTAGTTTTATTCATGCTCTGTATTTCTCCACATGGATATGTTTGATAAAAATAATTGCGAGCCCTTATCTTGTGTAAAATATTATTTTATTGCCCACTGTTGTGACATATTATTATCAGAGAATCGGCTTTTTTTTATCGCATGTGCAAAATAAATAATCTCCAATATTTTTTGGTGTGTAATTTGCGAGATTGCTTTTGAATTATTTGCGATTAGAATTCTAAAAAAGGATATCAGTTTCAATGTTGAATATCTGTAGGATGTTCTTGAAAGTCAACAAGAATATCAGTTTCACTTTAAGAGGATATCAATTTCAAGACTAATTACCAGGATGTTCGATATCGAGAATCGAAAAGTTGTAACGCAAGCGATGAATTTTCTTTGCAATTACAAAAAAAAAGTAGGGTGTATTAAGAGTAATACGATTTAACTTTACACCATGCCCTAGCTATCTTTTTTATTGATTGATGTCATACAACTAACATGGATCGATAAGAACGAGCCATGCTTATAATCTATGAAATGTAATCTATGAAAGATATTCACTATGTGACGACGTATCTCGTAACTTAGCAGAAACGTGACTCACAAACTTATTGTAGCAGAAGGTGCGTCATAATTCTTGTTCTTTTTTTTTGCTATATTAATCATCTCAAAATCTCGGTATCTCTCTCGAATCTAGATAATAACATATATCAATTCTTTGAACAGCGTAAAACTATTTTAATCATAAAAAGCTAATCAGTCATTTAGTCAGTAAACATCATTTTGAAATCTTTTCTTGTCATTAATGACTGTCAGGCGGAAGCCAATTTGTTATAAACTATCGATATATAATCGTTTATTTGCTTTTAGTTTTACTGAGTTCATTATTCATAATGCCAAATTCGCAATTCTAATTATATCCAATTTGAGTTACTTTTAATTATTTCTAAGGTCATCACCATTCCTATTCAATACGTTAATTTGACTAACACAATGGAGTTGTATAATTTAACTATTTAATTCAAGTAAATTATTTTTAACTCAAATTTATTTTATTATTTGCTAAATGCATATGTTGATGTGAACATTGTTTGTTTTGAAACTGATCACAGAAATGAATTGATACACATGAAAGTTTAAAATAGCAAAATGTTATTTATCTTAAAAGATTGGATTGCCATCTTTTTTTTGATATACAGTGTACGTGTACTGATAAATATATTAAATCCATGATTAAATCCATGCAATACACATCAGTGCATACATAATTCTTATAAAAATCATCGTAATGATCGTCTTTTCATCTATACATTTTTATTTTTACAATCTAAACGATATTTAACATCTATCAAACTACAGGACACTTGTAATTGCAGGAAAGTCGTATCACAAACGCAATCTTATTGCATCATGACGGTTGCATCGAAGGGACTGATATCTCACGGCTGAAATTGCTTTGTGAAATTGCCATTCATCGTGCGACCTTCGGATACGAAGCTTCCGCGGGAAAAACGATCGTGCGTGGCGTGCACGTTTCAGTACGACGCCGACTGTCGCCGAGTGAGGAACAACTGTTATCATTAGTGCTCCGAAATAACCAGCTCGACTAACGAAGCTCACGTTCTCCGATAATCGGCCCTGACGTGCGACGGGAAAATCAGAGGACAGGAAAGATCGATCTTCTGGGGGAAACAAGTATGCGATATATACACATCTCTCTCATCCCTTTTTTTCCTCCTTGTTTATATGTATGATTCATGACATACTACGTGTTGTGGATAGGAATCTACTCGATCTATCGATCCGCAATTATATCTATCTGAATACCTAAGGAAATATAAAATGACAGTGTGATTGATAGTTGGGAAATAAAAGGAAAATAGGAGACAAGAACGTGTATACTGCGTGGATACTTTCTAAGATTCTTGCTGCATTTCACAAGAAGCGGATTGTATTGAATCTTATAAATAAAAATATTACTTTAAATACGAAGCGCCACTACACGATTTGAATGTTAAGATATTGAAATATTATTCGTATAAATGAATTAATTTCAGAAATGATTGCGTGCCGATATGGTTGTCGGACTTTCAACGCAATTAATCTGAAATATTAGTAATCCCTCCAAATTTCCCAAATTTAAAAAACTGTAATGAACTTATTGTGAAAAATAAGTTTATTATAATTTTTTAAATTAATTTGGGAAATTTGGGGGGATTATTAATATTTCAGATTGATTGTTGAAAGTCCGACAATCATATTGGCACACAATTATCATTTCTGAAATTAATTTATATACTGATTCAATTCATCTGATTCAATTCATCTGATTGAATTCATTTATAATACTGAGAAAAAATATAGTTAATTTTAATAAATATTTAGTTCAATACTGCCAATTAAACATTTACTTACACACAACAATTATTTTTTGTACTCAACAAATATTTACTTACAGTAAATATATAAATACTTACAGTAAGTAAATATTTGTTCAGTACAAAAAATAATTGTTAAATCAAATTAACATTTCTTGTATCAAATAAATATATCTTTATATTTAATAAATATTTAGTTGGCAGTATTCAATTAAATATTTATTAAAATTGACTTTATTTTTTTTCAGTGTATGAATAATAGTTCAACGTCTTAACATTCAGATCGTAGTGACGTTTTATATTTAAAGTGTAATATATTTAACATAAGTAATATATTTAACATAAATGATCTTATTTTCAATCTTATTGTTTATAAATAAAAGTTGACTTCAATATATCTCTAAGTCATTTTCTTTATTATGTGTAAATAAATAAATTCTAGAATTTTTATATTATAATGTGTACACTCTCTCTCTAAATTCTCTGGAGCAAAATATTACTGTAAAGAGTAAAAATTGAGTCAGTTTTGAAAAATAAACTCAATTTTCAATCTTTAAAAGGGAGATTTCAATTCTTAAGAGTGAGATTTCACTCTAAAAGTTTTAAAGAGCATACACACATAACACTCACACATATACATAATATATAATAGCGCAAATATCCTAAAGATTATTATTTTAGTTTATCCGCAAAACAAAGACAAAACAAAGGGAGTGTCTCAAACTTGCAGATATATTAAAATGAAATTTTATGTATAATATTATAAAAAATAATAAAATCGAAAAATTATTGAGTTTTTAACCGGATATTCTGAACGGAAAGATAATTTATTTTTAATCTAAAAATACATATTACGGTATTATTAATGCATTGTTACATAGAAATGGATTGCGATGGATATCTATACTTTTGCTCTTTAAAGATGATATCGTAATACGTGTTACAGAAATTGCTGTTTCATAAAAGCAGTAATCCAATTTGTATACGCCATATTGCGCAAATATCACTATAATCACGATTTAGATTAAGACATTGGAATTGTATAGTCTTTATCAAATTTTATTTTGACGAACTCGCTCGATTTGCTCATATATTAATTTTGATATAATTCTATTCACATTCGCTCTTCTATATAAACTAAGTGACATAATTGTCGGTGGAGCACGCGACGGCACTTAATCCATCAATTATCCACCTGAGAACTTCCATGAAAGCTCCGCATTTCGTAACAAGAAGCTTAATCTAATAATAATAATAAAATGAGAAACCGAATGTAATTAATATCAAAATTAAATTTGTAGACCTATTCCAGAATGGGAACATTAATATTAACATTAAATGTAAAATTGGAAATTTAAATTTTGCAATCATCAATAACATCAGCAAAATTGATGTTGATAATTAGTTTGTATTATATTTCAAATTAATATTTTATCTTACAATGTGATATCGAAAGCGAAATATATTGTGAATAAACGAAGGGGCGTATATTTCGCATATCTATTCAAAAATTAAAAAAAAATCACAATTGTGTCTAATTACATCATCGTAATTATTTTCTTTACATAAAGCATTACAGAAGTCAACGACCGACGGTACAAATTTATCAGGGCAGCGCAATTTAATTGCGCGTCTATTTCAGCTCGCCGAAATTTGGCGGATATTCAGGGTTCGTAATCTTTATCGTGAAAATATTCTCGTTGAAAATTCAGTACGATTTGAATATTTTCAATATAATCCTCTTTCTTACGTCAAGATTTAAATTTATGCATTACTTTAATTATTAGCTGTCTTTTCAAAGTTATCGTAAACATGTTACGCCATCCCAGGTGGGAACAAATTAGTGACTTGCAAGAAAAAAATCAATCCTAAAGTATAATAACACACGATTTATTATCGTACTTTTTTGCATCAAACAATATAATAATTATCAAATTATCAGGTCTCTTCTCGCTACAATCTTTATATTCCTGATAAACATGCGCAATTTTAATAATTTTAGTGTCGATAGAAATACTCATATATGACAAATAAATTAAAAAGCGAACATTATTTTAGATCTAGATATAAGGTATTTTAGGAATAAATTTCCGGCAATGACTTGGCATTTACTAAATTAAAGCAACGCGCTAAAATATAGTTCGTTCTGAGTAATAATTACTTTATTATTCATTTATGACAATATTAAGTAATTCAAATTTTTTTTAATTGGCAGATAACAAGTAAAAAGAAGTCACGATAAATAGATAGATGTATATATAGAAGGCAATAAAATTATCAATCTGTTTGTTTGATATGCCTGTTTTTGATTATAGTATCTGAATGTATTCGCAATGTGATTAGCACAAGTATATTATGAATCACGCTGCATCATGCTACGAAATTATGGCGGAAACAATGTCCTTTTTTTTTTACAATGCAAAATATGACTACTGTAGTTTACGTAATACTTTACATAACTAATGGCTCTTACAAAAAAAATTGGTAATTATAGACCATCGCGAGTTCTTGTCAGCAAAAATGTAATTCTGTGAAATTCTGCGAAGTCTTACTTTTTGTAGTCATTGAAACTGGAAACGATGATCATCTTCTTAAAGTTTGCAATGTGCAAAAGAACATTCGAATCCATTTTTTTTTTTAAAGAAAAAAATTCATGAATCACGTTACAATGATATCCGGAGTAAAAAAAATCACAATAAATATCGAAAAATGAAACCGCGCAAAGATAATGTCAAGTAAATCATGAGACTCGTATTGTCAGTATAAATACATATTTGTAAAATATGTGTTTGTTTTATTTTGTTAAATTGTAATTAAAACATTAAATGTTTGATTTACTAGCTAAAATAGTTTGTTTTTTTACAACTTTTTATTAATGTTACAGATTAATTTTTTATCTTTTCCCCCAGTTTTAAAAATTAGGAAAAGAATAAATTAAATCAAGATTAATATCAATCTACAATATCATGGAATATGCAGGTTTTTAGTGCCGCTATTAAAGCAATGCTGTTATTGTTACGTATTACGTATCTAAATTCTAAATGTCATTCCATTCAGTCGGCTAATGAATGTAACGACTATAAACATAGTTCGCGATTAATACATCGCGGGCGAGTTTGTTGTATAAGTTAACCCGTAACAATGCAGGTTAAATGCTGAGATAATTGATGCGCCGAATAAGAGCCGGCAGTCCCCACGGTTCATATTTACTGAATCGTCCGGTGAAATTAATTAACATATAGCTGCAGCATGTATTTCACGGACGAAATATACTGTGTGTAATCCGATTTTTCAAAACGTATTGCGATCTTGATTTTTTAAAAATACATTTTTACCTTCTAATAGATTTGCTTAAACGATGACAACAATGCATTTTCCTGATCTTTTTTTGTTTTTTTTTTGTTTTTTTGTGAAATTCTGCGAAGGCTTACTTTTCTCGTCAAAATTCAATCAAAATTTGAAACGATCATCTTCGTGGAGTTTGTAATGCGCAAAAGAACATCCGAATCCGTTTTTCTTCTATAAAAAAAATGCATGAATCGCATTACGATGATCCGGAGTAAAAAAAAAAAATCACAATAGATGCATATCGAAAAGCGAAACCGCGTAAAGATAATATCAAATAAATTCGATAGGATTCAGTAGCTTTACATTTACATTTATTTCAGTAGCTTTACATTTGCCACGTACATAACAAATAACTGTATATTTTAAGTGCATTTACATTTTACGTGCGTTCTGCGAAAAATATCTGACAGTTATTAATGAAGTTAATGCGAAAAGCTGACAATTTGATGATTATTGCTTGCAAAACGAAGCACATGTAAGCGATTATTTTTGTCGGCTTATACATAATTTCTATTTCGTACTTGAATTACTTACATAGACTAAATAAAAGTTTGTTTATTAAGAATAAGAAAATTTTGTAAAAATCAGTTCCTAAAAATCAGTTCCTATTAAAAATAGTTCCTTTTGTATTTTGATATTTGAATTATTTAAGGAAGGGAGGGATAATAAATTAAAGTGTTATATTCCAAGATGACTTCATACATCCTGTGATATATCATAAATCTTGCCTATCATTTTTCTTCTGTATTCTAAGTTTTGTTTATGACTCTAGGAAAACTACACTCAAGTTACGGATCATTTTTCGTTAAGGTCGCTTTTGACGTCGAAAAACGATTCCAAATTTGCGTGACAGGTATTCTCAGTTGAGTCTGGTAATTCCTTCTAACAGAGATTTACGATGTAGATCAGCATCTTTCAACATGTATTATCATTGCTTTTCTAAGCCAAAGAGAAATTCAAATTATGATCAATTTCATGTAAAACAAGAACTTTGCGTTGCATTTTACAGTAAAGATTTCACTAAAAATATTATATTAGTTGTATCTGAAATTATTATATCTTAGCTGTAGTAAAATCTTATTTTGTACTTTCGCGTATAATTAATATCATTAATGAATCATGCAATTGAGATGCATTGAGAGATCTCTCATAGGAGAACAGAATAATTTTTAAGATATTGGCTCTATGACAGTTAGACCTGAAAGACTAAGATAATGATGCATAATTTTTACATTGTTGTTAAATAATTTATTTGAAAAACATTTTAGATAAAAAAGTTCTATGAATTGTGAAATTTATTTTAAATGATGATGATTTTGAAATTACTTAAGAAAAAGTATAGATAGTCGAAAGATAACTGGCAAAATAATTTTGTGACTGACTCATTCCGAGATTAGATTGCTGGACCACACATTCCTCTATTTCGTTTCTTTGGCATTCATAGGAGAAAAAGAGAGGGAAGGAATCCGGTAGAGACAGGAAAAAAGGCGACTAAAAAATCATTATGTATTTGCATGAAGAAACGTGTATTTGTAGTTTATCTTATATGTATGGATAAAGGCAAATTTAATTCTGAAAATTTATCACAAAGTTCCCGTAATCTGTGCGGTCTAACCCTCTTACTTTTCATCGAATTAAAGCGTAAAACTTGTGAACTTTATTTTACGGTGAATTCATGCAAAATGAGATCAGATTAGGACATATTATGGAATTATTCGGAATGGATTCCGATCGGAATTGTTCAATTATTACCTTTTCTATTATATTTTCTAGAAAAAACGAAATGATTCCGGTAATAAAGGAATTATTCGGAATTTATTCTGAATAATTTCTTTATTTAATAATATATTATGCCCTCTGTTTAATAATAAATTTTTGAAACGCATATCACGAAGGACATCGATCGATAAAGATGTTTCGTGTGTTATAAGAGGAATCTTCCAATCATCTTGTTTTAGAATTGATTATCTCCGTCTAACTAAATTCCGTTCAGGCGCCTCGACTCGCTTCTTGCCGCAAATAATCATCGATTAAGAATAGAAAACGCGCGAAGCACTCGCGTTGTTAGAATGGTAGCAGATATCTAAATGTGCCTACAAGCGCACCTGTTACGATGTCGTAAAGATGTACAGCGGCAACGCGAACTCGAATTGCGTTAGAATCTCGATTATATCATATCAAACATTAAAAAAAACCAACAATCATGTTATACTTCAATCGTATATATAATGTCGCATGTTTAAAGTCGTGTGTCATCTTTTTAAGATAAGCACTCTTCTTTGACGACCGATATTTGCACAACTTATGTTCCTTTTATAGAGACAGAATATATGTACGTTGAAAAGTTTGAGATGAAATGCTGTTAATTATAACTACCGAGTACATTTAACTCTTAATATATATGATGACTTTCCGGTCTTTCATTTCACATGATGGATCGTTCACCCTGTTGATGTCTCAATTTAATTTTTATGATTTTAAATGTACAATACATTAAGTGATTTTTACATATATTCTTTAGAAGTATACATCTTTAGAAAGTATTTATAATGTTATATATATTTATAATTAAATGTTATAACTAATTACTTGATGTTCCTAGTTTTTCAAAGAAAAGAAATATGCAGGACATGACCCAATCGCGATTGAAGCTTCAATATCTCATGTAGATCACGCGTTGTAATTAATTGCGCTGACATTTACATATGGTACATAGCTCAATTCTCTTCGTCTTACAGGAATGCAGAATACACGATTAAAGGTTTAATACAGATATGACATTGGACATAGAATATGATTAAAATTTCAGTAGAGATTTCATATATTTGATTCCTTCGTAAATATATATAGTTATATTTGTAAACCGGATATATATCGAACGAGTCGTGACCAGTTGACCCCAACCAAGCATCGTTTTGTACTTATACGTATCTTGTGAAAGGAGGTATTCAGGTGGTTATCGATTTAACTCGCGATCGATAATATATAACGTCCTTACATCTTGCGCGGTCTTAATGGTCTCTGCGAAGTGAATTTTTTTTCCATTCTACGTTTTATTTCATATATCTTAATCTAGCGGATAATAAATTAAAATGATAAATGTCGGAAAAGATATGTCAATTCGGAAGAACTGCTTGCTTTTGCATCGTGTTGAAACAATTTTATCGCTTATTCAGAATTGAATGAGAGAGAAAACTTTTCCGACAATGATAAAATTAATGATGATAATAGGATGCGAAGAGAGACTAGATATCTTTCCGGAGTATTTGGAGAAAATGTATAATGATTCTAAAAATAAAGTTCTGATTGAAATGCGAGGTGACCAGTGTTGTGCAATACCTATTTAGATACAATTTCTAGGCCTGTTCTTTTTACTTGAACTTCCGACATGGTTCATCTTTCTTCCTTTTCTCTTCATGTTGCAGAAAAAAAGATGAACCATGCGAGAAATTAACTAAAGAGAACTAGTCTCTTATATATCGCTACTTATATTTTTACTAGTTACTTTATGGTTGATACTTTCCTGTATTAAATGTACGTTCAACAGGCGCGAAACTCAGTAAAAGTGTCTTATAAATATAATACACTTTTATCAAACTTAGTGCAACAAATTATATCGCCGCGACGAAATAATTTGTCCGCTGACAATTTTGAATGTTTGATATTTTTGAAACGTAATGCATAAAAGTTAAATGAAATATTTGAATAAAATCAATAGCTTTATAAATGTTACTTTATTTTAATGTGCAATATGTTAAACTTACTTGCGTAGAATATTTATGTATGTATATGCATCAAATACGTATAATACGTAAATGATGTGTTTATGAAATCATAAATGCCTATTTATTTCGAAGTTTTAATGAATAAAATATATCTATATCTAGATACTGATATCTTTATCTAAGTATTTTATTTTTCTATCTGTATCTCGATTTTTTCTAGGGTACTTTTATCTATACTTAGATATTAAAAATGAAGTGTCTTGCACAACACTGGAAATGACGTTGTAATATCGCGAGGAAATGGTCTTCGATTATCTGAATAATCTTTATTGTAATGATAACAATAATTTTTTTTGAGAATTATTCATCAATTCGACATACTCTACGTTGCTATATAACTTGCCATTTTCACGCAGGAATAGATTATATTGTCGTTATTCTGCATCGATCTCGGCTTTCTCGCGGCGAACAGTAAAACCGCTGTCGTCCGGTGACATGCAAGAGCATGTAAGCCGATCGCTTGAATATTTGTACACGTCGTGAATAAAGCCTCATTGTCAACTATAGAACCATCCTGTGAGACACTGTCAACTCTGTCGATCGATATCGACGTAATCGTGTGCAATAATCGTTACCATTATATATCTTCGATAGATTTCGTGATGAGATTCCTCTGTGTTCTCTCCAGAAATGCCAATAGAATATAATAGTTTTTTCTTTGATGAAGCTGATAAAAAAAGAAATAACAATTTTTTTGCCGTTGACCTTTAAAATTGTGACTGTTTTCACCTTTCTGTTTGCACTCTCACAGTCCTTATTTATATAAAAATGTTTATTTCGACAATTTTTTATTTTAGATCTCTTCACAATAAAAAATATTTTGTACTTGAATTAGAAAAGGTTTATTCAAGTCTTTGTTAAAATTTTGTGTTGAATTTTTTAATATATCCGAGTGTTAATTTAATAGTGTGGTTGTATTTGAATATTTTGTATTAAATTGATATTAATAATTTCTTAGTGTTAAAATAATACAATTTATGAGTAATAAATAATATAAAAATAATGTTTTTTAAAATATAAATTTCAGATAAATAAAATATGTTAATTTAACATATTATAAATTTAATGAAACATTAAATTTATTGAAATTAATTTTAGATATTATAAATGTTAATTCAATAAAAAAACATCACTGCTTACAAATTGTGTCAGTATTATATTTTATATATTAATTTTTTACATAATATTTGTGTTACTTTCTAATATATTTGTCTTGTTAAATTATTTTTTGTCTTATTAAATTAATAAAAATTTGAGTGAACTATTTGGATTGTTTGTATCATGTAAAATGTACGTAAGACACTATTTTCTAACACAAATTTTCCAATTGTATTCTCATAAAAATAAATACATCTGACAATACTAATACACTGAAAGAAAACGTGTTTAGTATTTAAGATTATTACAATTGCGTAGCCACAAGATAAATAAGTTATAGTTAGGAACTCCGTTTTTATAATTATTGTTGTAACTATTGTTGTAATGTTATTAATAATGATTCTATATGATTTTGTATAAAAAAATATATAATAGCTCCGAACCATAATTATTTTACTTTACGTAATTATAATCACAAATACCAATACTTTGTTGTTAATCTCGCGATGAGTAGAATTATTTTAATGATTGGACCATTGTCAATTCTTATTTCCATCGTCGATCTTCTCGAGTAACGTTTTGCTATTCTTAACTGTTAAGTATTATAATGAAAATGGACCATGAATGCGCGCACTACAAATTATCGAGACGTTCCCTCCGGTTATTTGCGGAATAGGTGATCTCGAGTAGAAACGACGGGTACATAATGAGAGAAATGCATAAATTAATCTCTCTCGATCATGCATATAAACTAGACATCTCATTGACTATTTTTAACGACGCTTTCTATATTCTTATGTGTCTATTCCTCCTTAAACGTAAATAATAATTTACTTTTTGTCATATTTTTATATTTTCTATATATCTCTATTATATTATTATTTCTGCAGTTATTATTATATTGTATTTATAATATTATTTCTAATAACTTTTTATTTATTCAATTCAAATGAAAAGAGTCATTTGGTCAAGGCGAGTTCTAATGCTTAATCTTTGTGCGAATTTTTATGAGTTCAAACTTTTTATTTATTTTCCTTCGTTTTTTACATCCTTATATATATATATATATATATATATATATATATATATATATATATATATTAGTAGTGTAGTTCTATTAGTACGTAACGTAACGTTTAACGGTTAACCGTTTAACGTTTTTAAGTTTACGGTACCGGTA
>NW_012130068.1:6186999-6194189 GCF_000143395.1 Atta cephalotes | reverse complement strand
AAGTAGTATTCGGTGTAGTATAGTTATATTATTATTGTGTTATTATTTATTAGTTACTTTATTTTATTTTACTTTTACTTTTACTTTACTTCTAATATATATATATATATATATATATATATATATATATATATATATCTATTTTTAAGAGGTCGTTAGGCTCATTTGAGCAATTAGGCCATTTTTAATGGCCGATCGGCAGGAAGGTTTGCTGATTCATGTCACGGTAATTATACCGGGTGAACCGGTTAAGTGTTAGAGAGTAGGAAACATGACATCAACGAAGACCGCTAATTACAACAAAGATCATGACTTTTACTTTCTAATGACATGATTATCGTCAAGATCTCATGTTAACGACAGAAAACGCAAGCGATTGAAAGGTAAACGTACCAGTTAGAACATTATCTAATTATTGCACGAAATAATAAAAATTTTAAAATGAAGCTTTTAATGACATGTATGATTTTACATAAATTCGTTGTGTATAAAAAATTTAATAAGACAAATTTATTTAGTCATATATATCATTCTATGTCTAATGTTAAACATTTTTATCATTTTGTTTCAATAATTAGGTCATTTCTACTAACTACATTTACCTTACATTTATGAATAGTCACAAAAATGTTCATATTGATTATAGAAGAGAAAACACTTGTAAAACTTTACATTCATAAATCGCAAAGTCATCCAAAAAGAAGTACGTTTTATTTATCTTATCGATTTTTTATATATCGTAATTAACTAATGCGTAGAAAATTTATGACATATGTATTTAGCTTATCTTTTTTATACCTACATAATTGTGAAATGCAATATATATGTAATAAATATTTAGTATATTCAATTATATTAAAAATAAAAAAATATATTATCTATATAATCTGTAGATTTGTTCCTTAATTTTGAAATACAGAAAATTTTGCGAGATTATCTACTCGTCGGGAAAAATTGATCGTCATTATGTAATGATAAGTGTTCTTGTGTAATAATCTCACTGGTTATAAACGTGACTAATGCTAAAATGATCGTCGCAAATAAAGATTATTTCAGGAAAATGATGACAATAACAGATGCGCTATTTTTACTCTTTCATAATTTTATGTGTATTGACGTACACACATAAAATGTTATATAACATTTTTACAATAAAATAATTGTTTTCTTTGCAGTAGCCAAACGAGCTGGAAAATTGTGTTTACACAGATACAAGAAAAAAATGCAAAATATGTTTGAGATCGACGATAACGATGTCATTTATAAAGACGTTGTCATCATAGGTAAGTATATAAGATATCTTGAAAAAAATTTAATAATAATAACGTATCTTATATTAAACTCGGTTTGTTATGGATTGAAAATGAGAAAATTTTACTTTTATTTTTAAAGTAAACTCAATTCTCCAGTATATAATCTGATCAAATTTTTTAAATATGCTTATGCTATTTTATAAATATAGTTATTTAACACTTATCACGCAAAGACCGATGAACTTCTTATCTTGTCATGTTGAGCAATGTTAGTATTAATGTCCTACAAAGCTAAAATTTTTATTGTAAGAGCAATATTAAAGAAAAAGCTTGTGAGAAGATTAATAAAAATATTTCTGAGTCTCAGCAATCATAATTCAGGTTGTTTGTCACATAAAGTAAAGATACAATTTCTGGTCCTCAGGAAATGGGCCCAGTGGGATATGTCTATCGTATATGCTCGCCGGAAATTGGCCTTACTATACCGGCGAACCTCATCCTGGTGATGATATGCTGACAGCGCGACTGCGGTTTTGCACGACCAGCAACGAGGAGTGCGATACGCCGGACGATGTGAACACTGATGTAACTTTTAACAATCGTCATCAGTGCTCCAAGTCCGGTATCAGCAGGACGCAAGGAGGCGGGCTAGCGTGTAGCACACGCTGCAAACTCGAATGCTTGTCCTCTGGCATCGAGGGTAGAGGCGGCGGTCGACCACTAGCTCTTCTCATGGATCAGCTGCAGCATCCGTGTGTCGATGCCGGACTCGACGTGCCCTCGCTGCTTGATTGGGTTTCCGCTGAGGAGCATCTCGAACACAGGATTGTGGATCACGTTGTCCTTGGCAAGGGCCAACCAGGCGGTGCTTGGCAGGTACGTGATTAATTTTATTATTTTTCTTATTTTTTTGTAATTCTAAAAATAATGAATTCTTTTTCCATAAAACGATAGGTGAAAAATGATGAAAGGAAAAGTCTTAATAAATTGAAACAGCTAATATTTCAATGATTGAACAATTAAAAATTTTATGTTGGGAATTGATAAGGCTAATTATAAGTATTAATTCTTAATGCAACATATTTATATATTATGAAAAGCTCTTTCCATATTATTTAATTTAATTTTCTAAATATAATTATCTCTAGTCTATGGACCCCAATGTACTGACTATCAGCCTGAGTCGATGGATGTCACTTCCTGACTTGGATCTGAGGCAATGGGAGAAGCTCGTCGAAGCCGAACAGTTACAAAAATCAGTTTTAACCGCAGAGAGTGACGTATATGCACGGCTAGAAAAACTGAATGTTTGTAAGGCGTCTAGTCGAGTTTCTATGGGTACCGTGGCAGCGTATTACAAGGACTATGTGCACAGGAAAGGCTTAACACAATACTTCCGATGGTATATATTTGAAATATTTGACACAAAACCGTTATCGACATCAACGTGGACTTTCACGAAATAATCTATTGCAGTGGGACCACAGTTACTTCAGTAAGACCGAATTCGGACTCGCCTGAGAGCAAAGGAGGATACAATTGGATTGTAGATGGATACGAGAATAAAAATGGAAAACAATTTCGATATCGGTGTAAAAGGGCGGTTCTTGCAACTGGTACGACCGATTTATTCAATCATCTGGGCATCTCAGGGGAAAATACGAATCGCCAATGGGTGACACACGATCTTAATGATCTCGAGACTCGATTAGGATGTTTGGTTAGCGAGCACGGTACGTAAAGGGAAAATTATATAAGAGAGATGATTGCACCTAATTTGGCGCAGCTTCTAGAAAAACTTATCTTTTTCATACATTTATTTATTACATAATTTGTTCATTTGTTGATTTGGTCTCATTTGAGAAATTGTTAACCGTAGGCAAAGATTCCACCGATGAACAGATTCCACCCGTATTAGTAATCGGAGCTGGTCTGAGCGCAGCCGACGCGATTATGGCCGCACGCTTTCGAGGCATACCTGTGTTACACGCATTCCGCAACTCGTTAAACGAGTGGGGCAAACAGACCGCCGGGAGAATAACTACTAGTTATGATCGACTGCAATGGCTACCGGATTCCATATATCCGGAGTATCATAAGGTGTATGAGATGATGGCTGACGGAGGTACAAATTATCCTTTGTACAAGTCTTTGCCAGGATATACACTCGTCAGTCTTTCTGAAAATTGCGAGAAAGGAAACATAAGGAGGACAGTCACTCTTTCCGCTCCAAACGGTCAGCTGCACACGTTTCCAGTATCTATTGCAGCTATTCTTATCGGTAAACATCATATGTACTTCTTAATAATAACTGAAATTAATAAAACTTGTATGTGATATATGTGATGTGTAATAGATAGTTTTAATATTGAGTTCGTAATTTTAGTTCGTAAATTCGTCGATGTTATTGTATTCAATAATTTTTTTCAGGATACAAACCAGACTTGTCATATTTAGAAGGTGGCGGTACGGAATTGGGTAAATTCGCAAATAAGCCGATTGATAGCAAATCGAATCCAATTGAAATCGATGATTTCACATACGAAGTGATTAACGCGCCGATAAAAGGACTTTATGCATTAGGACCTTTAGTCGGTAACAACTTTGTTCGCTTCGTTTTGGGTGGTGCGCTTGGAATTGTGGCGCATATTTTATGCACCGCAAATACCTGAGACAACTACTTGCGCGATTTCGTATCTCAATCGTATCTTAGTAAAATTATTTTATATATACAGGGTGCATCACCAAAATCCGGACAAATCAATTTAAATTTTCCGCTATATTGTGCCTCCGCCAGAGGTTATTGTTGGCGTCCGAGAAAGCTTGATGCTTCTAATAAACAATCATATTCTCAAAATGACCGCGATTGAAACCAAATGCGGAGTATAATCGAAGAGCCGCGATCATCGAAAGCCTTCGCGCTTAGTAACGGAAATCGATTCTTTGGATACTCGAGATCAACCGTTTATGGCACGTTGTGGCAAAATATACTTTAGTACAGTCCAACGAAGATTCCAGTATGCCAACAAGGAAGAGTCATTCGAAAGAACGCACCGCGAAGATCCCCGCAGTCGCTGAAAGGGCTCAAGTGCTGATTTCGGATGACCCAGGCGCAATTATTGCGAAAATTAGCATCGATTGGTGATGTATTCGTAAGCGAATCAACAATGCGTCGAATTACTGAGAAGAACCTTCGATACAAATCGTACACATTAAAGATACAACAGATGCTCTCTGAGGCTGCCAGGACAAGCCGAGTTGCTCGCCTCAGTCCCAATGTGATGTCATTAAGGTAGCTATTGAGACAGCATTCGTCGGCATGAACAGCGCTACGTTACAGCGTGCGAACGCTTCAGACCGAGAATAGAAGCCGCCATTCAAGTTAATGGGGGATATCGTGCTCTACGGAATCCCCCAAGTGCTATGTAAAAGTATTTTTTGTATATTTAATTTTTCATTAAAAACATTTTGTTTAAAGAAATTGTTCGATTTGTCCGGATTTTGGTGACGCACTCTGTAGACGTATTAACATCGTGCGACTTTTGCTCAATTCGTATGGGTTCTTCTAAACTATCGCTCAGTTCTTAACATTTATACCAAGAGATTGCTGGGTAAATGTGTTTGTATATAAAATTATTTTTATATTCTTTCCATATTATATCCTTCGTGAGGAGACCGATTTTTAAATGTACATAACTATTTAATTATTTCGTCAAAATCTCCTAGGGCGTTTTACTTAACGCTTGCGAGCATCATTTTATTCATATCAACAAATGTTGGGGATGAAATAATGCACGTGAGCGTTGCGAAAGTGCATCTCTACCGAAAAATAAAATGCGATGATAGTTACAACATTTACTCAGCGAGTAGTACACTTACAACGTGCGGAAAATGATGAGTTTTAATGCTTTTGATCTATTTTACATCTGTTCACGCTTGTTAACATTCCATTTGATAAGGAAATTATGTATGAGATCATAATATCAATAGTAATTGCATATCTAAATTTAACAATTTTTTTTAGGTGCAATATTATATTATTGACAAATTTTTCATGATTATACATTACAGATCTCTCCACAAATACACCCTTATTAGATTTTACATCTCGTAAAGTGTAAATACAGTTAATATATAACTGTTGGAGTCTGTATTGTAACGAGTTTCGTAAAGAATAACGAATATTACAACGAAACTCTTGATATAAATTCTGATACTATGTATGTACTTAGGATTAATCTGTGTTTGCTTTTTTATGATTAAGTTAACTGCTTTTTTATGCACATTTATGTATATATAGGAATGCTTTTAATAATTTTTATCTTTATAATAGAATCCATCTTTATGTTAGAACATTTACAAGTTTTTAGAATGGCCGGACAATTGTGCTTATCCAAACGCACAAGCATTTTTACATTACGTATTTTTATTTCCTGATACTTTGCAAATGAAAACACATCTCAGGAAAAAATGTTTTAAATGTAATTATGTAATTTTATATATCAATATATAATTATATAATTATATATAAATATATATAATTATATATAAAATTATATATAATCATATATAAAACATTTTTTCCCAGGATATCACGAAGAAGACGATTATCTCGACTTTTAATCTACGTCTTTAATCCGCCGTGTAATATGCCTTTACATCTCTTATTATATAAGCTGTGATTACTTTTAGTGAAATAGACTAGTAACACTTTATTATTATAATCTATATGTACGTAATACTACCTTTTTAGTACAAAATGTTTCCACAAAATTTACTTTTTGCATCTTCTTTTATTACTTAATAATTTTTATTTAATCTTGATTTATAAACTTGATTTATATTTTACATAATTTTATTTATGATATCTAATTGTATACAATCATACGTTAATTAACATTCACATGTTAAAATTAAATTAATTAATTTATTCAATTTAAAGCTGGATTTAAAAAAGAGAAATGTATTTTTCATTATTTTATTATATCTTAAACACAGATTTTTATATTACTCTTTGATAACGTATCATGAAAAATGCAAGAAATATTCTTTTGTTGTATTAAATGTGCGGTATTTAAACTTATAATATGTTATAATACGTGCTATAACAGTAAGCCTAAAATATATTTAATATAATGTTACGAATTTGATATTAGCGAGTTATTGTAGCTATAGAAGATAAAACAAACATTAAAACGTATCGTTTATAGTTCATAGTATAGTAACATGGTTTTTAGAAGTTTTTATTAAAATGAAAGTTCATATATAGATATTAGCTATGATGACAGGGATATATATGGATACAAGAATACTTAATACGCAATCTGTGATAGGAAATGCAATGTTCAAGAAGATGCAATGAAGTAGAAGAGACTTAGAAGACATAAATCTTGAGCACATTAGATTTGGTAGATACGTATTTTTACATGCAGAATGAGAACCGATTTATATAAGAAGTTATAAATTTATTAATTTTATTTAAAACCGAAAATAGGAGAAATCATCATATCTGCCTCTCTCAAAAGTATAACAGCGAATAATCTTATTTGTTACAAAAAGCTCCCAGTTAATTTTAAAGTATCAACAGAATCTTATTGTTATCTTTTTTGCTTTCTAAAAAACAATTTGTAATATCTTATATAGATCATGCTGTGTATGTGTATACACAAGAAAATATGTATAGTTCACAAGACTTAACTTCAGTCATTGTTTTATTATGGAATGATGATTTAACAATTGGATGTACAGAATAGTTTACAATACAGATATAAAAAGTCAAACTGCTATTTTTTTCATTTTTATCGTTACAATATTAAACATAAATAAAAAAACATAATTTATCGCTATAAAAAATATACAGTTAATGTGATATATATATATATATATATATATATATATATATATATATATATATATATATATATATNTNTTNTTNTT
>NW_012130068.1:6165832-6186377 GCF_000143395.1 Atta cephalotes | reverse complement strand
ATAAAGTAATAACTAATACTATTTACTTATTTATTATTACTATAATAATAATAAATAAAAAAATAATTAATATATAACTAAACTAATATAGTATATGTATATATATATATATATATATATATATATATATATATATATATATAATAAATTATTCTATAAATCTGTTATTATTTTTGCGGTCACTCTTAGTATATATTATAAGAATTAAAATACAGCGAAACCATTTAAAATTGCAGGTATTATAAGGATTACAATATTATGAGGAATTATTTTTAAAACTAATTTATACAGAACAAGATTAACATTGATTAAAAAGATTAATGCCACATTCAGAGTTATTATTTCATTATATAATCCATGAATAGATGGATCGAACAAACATTTCGTTATAATTTTATGAATAAATAATTATTCTTTCCTGACAATAACACTTAAGGAAAATTGCACGGACTATTTTAAAAAATAGCTTTTTCCATCATTATATACAGTTCTATAAATACATCATTTTATGGAACACGATAAATACCAACAAATATATTTTCACGTTAATTTTTAATTTTATTCTAATTATAATTTATTCTATGTCTTAAATATGACAAACAAGAAGCTAAGTAATATAATAGCGGCCGCGAGAATCACGATACAATACAATTTTTTATTAGTCTTCTGATACGAGTCAGCTTTCTTCAATTGTTTATAGCCCTCCTGTACTTGTACTTGCGTTTGCTCTATGTTGTAATCAATTCGATCTAAAATAGTACCCTGATCCTGTACCATTACTGCAAGATCCTGAAACAATACACAAATCCAGATTTTTGTTCAAAGTTTTATCATGCTACTCATATTACATTATGCACTAACATCGAAATAAATAAAATAATTTGAATTTACCAAATTAAAGAGTTTTACTTGTAATTATTATCATGAGTATTTATAACAATTTTTATATATACATATAATTACCTTAAAAATATGTTTTAAGTCTGCTATGCTTTGAACTATACTTCCAATCTGTTCCTCCCTTTCCATTGCTAATTTCATCCTATCTTCTGGCTCTTCCAATTGCAGTAAAACCGAGTCCTGTCTTTGTTCATTTTTTGGCCAATAATCACCAGCTGCCTCGTTTAATTCTGTCATCCAAGAATCGGTTGCTATATTATTTAAAAGAGATTGATCTTCTGCGAAGAACTGGTTATTTCTCTCTTCTCTTGATTTCACCTCTGCAAAGATTTATTGGAGATACATAAATAATATTAGTTTATTAAAAATATCAACAGATGCTTTTGAGGCTTCTATGGGTATTTTCTGTATAGAAGTTGTGCATTTCGCGGATTATCTACGAAAATAACAATGGATCTAAATACCAACATGAACATTATAGTTGACTTCATTAAGGTGAGGACTGCGAGGATTCTTAGCTGTTCTCGAGAAGAATTTTCTTTATATACACTGAAGTAGGCAGAGAAGAGGAAGGATAGTCAATCTTCGATAATCGGGAAGTTTTCCATATATATTTACACAACCATTATCTCTATTTGGATTATGGGATTCTGTATCTCTATAGTCTTTTTGTTTTTCTTTTTTTAGAAAAAGAAATGATTTAGTAATAGCTTATGATTTAGTAATAGCTACTGTAATCATTTAATTAAACAATATTTTTTATTTTTCCTATCTTAATGTTGCATTCTAATAATCTGTGACATGTTTTAATCTGACGTTACGTAATGTTTTTTTATCCGTAGATTGACTCCAATATATACTTCTGTACACAAGAAAGATAATCCTATCAGACAAAAGAATTTTCTTCCATCCTCCCATAAGTTAAAGAAATAACAGATCGACAGAATATTGAATAAGCACAATATCAAATCTAAACCGTCTTTAAATCTCCCCCCCCCCCCAAATAAGGCTAAAAAAAACTCTAAACATCAAAAACCCCTATTTAGTTCTGCGGAAGTATATAAAATATTTTGCTTCTGCGGATAAGTACACATTGGAAAGATCAGAAGAATGATCAATTTGGATAAAAGAACATCAACGTGATATTAAATTAAAACATATCATTATCAAAATAGGACATTAAATATTGTTTAACTAAATGACTATAATAGCCATTACATCATATTTTCTAAGAAAATATAGACTTAGAGAAGAATTAGAGATACAAAAATATCCCGATAATCTAAATAAAGATAATGGTAGAGCATAAATAGAATACGGAAGATCAGTCACTGAAAGTTGACTCTTTTCCCCTTCTATACTTTCTAATTCTAAATAACGTATAAAAAGCAATTCTTCAGAGGAGCCGTTCAGTATCAGGATGCTCTTCGCTCTGATGAACTGCAATGTTTACGAAATGTTGACATTTTAATAATGGAACACGGAGATAATATAACAGATACCCGCAGATAACCCGCAGATAACCCGCAAAATGCATAGTTTCTAGATATATTAATAGTTGATTATTTTTATTAAATTACGAAGAACATACGTGTCAGATAATGATTCTGTGCAGTTCTATATCGAAGACCTAACTCTTGTAAAGCAGTCGAAAGTGCCATTACCGCACTGTTAGCTAGCCGACGTTCCGCAGGCTTAGTTTCATGCCTGCCAGCTGACTTAATTGTTTGTACTTGTCTATAACCATTGGAGAATGCACGTCCAATCTCTCGTGTCAGTTGTTCCATTTGTCTTTCCTCCTACATAGTAATATAAAATATTTCAAATCCCCAGTTACAATTATTATAAATTCTAAGCATTTCACTTAATCGATGCATTCTTCTTTTGCAAGAGGACAAGTGATAGAATAGTTTATTTGAATCTTGATAGCTGAAGAGATAGCTGAAGAGATCGAATTAGGAATTTGCAAACCTGAGATGTATCATCTAGAGTAGGTCTGGTGAGCTGCTTAGAGTGCAGTTCGATCAAGTTATCTATCTTCACCCGTAATCTGCTCAGGATGTATTGTGTTTCTTCCAAGGCATCTGCCCAAGTAGGCGGTGCATCACTATCCACACCCTTCAGCTCGACATTGTCGGATGCACCGGAATCCGATTCCACCAATGCTACGCTATCAGTAAGATTCTGAAAAATTTAATTTAAAGCGTTATGAATATTATAGAATAAAGAAAAACGATTTTAAATTGGAATAGGTTAAGTACACGCACCTGTTCGGCGTAAATGTGTCTACTCTGCAAGGCATTGTTTCGCATTAAAACGAAAGGTTCGGTTAAGTTTCTTGTGGCCATTTTCGAGCTGTTATCTCTCCTTATCACTACACGATATATCTCCTAATCATCCCGTCGCATTGTACTACGCACCGCGTACCGGATCAGCTGTCATCTTGAAACAGCTGATCGCCAAGCCTGCTTGGAGTGTTCATCTTTGCTGCGCTTTTCTCATTATCTTTATATATCTATATTTTCTTTATACTAGTTTATAGTATTTATAACATTAGTATTCTAGAGTTACAAAATTATTTTTATCGTTGTTTTAGAAATTAACAATTAATTTATGCCAATCTCAGATTATAATTTTGATTAATATTGATAAATAAAAAATAATAAATATAGTAAAGAGGGATATTTTTAAATTTAAATATGCATTGAGTTATTATTTAAATTATTTCTTATTTACTTGCATTTCATTCATACTTTATCAATTTTTCAAAATTGAGTTTTTTTATACAACTTCTTATCTCTTCTATTTGGTAATTATAATATTCTTTTGATACTTTGTTGATTTAAAAAATTTATAATCATTGATGTAGATAATTAAAGTTTACTGAATGCAGACATTCGGTAAATTCACAATCTATTTTATCTACTATGATAAATTATTTGAATTTTTTAACTGGTAAAAATTTTGAAAAATCGACAACTATCATGATAGATCAAGTACTTGAAATTTCAGAAACGACAAATATAATACAATTAAAGAAATATCCTTTTATTTCTTTGACAAATTTAAATTCCATCTTTATATTTTATAATGTATTATCTATATTTGTAACATATAACTGATGTATTAAATTGTAAAATTTGCATGTTTACAACATTAACAAATTTTATTTTTTAACAGTCTGAAAAGCATTTACAATATCTAATCGTATATACAACACACATACAAATACAAAAATACTTCAAAATATACATGGTCATGTAAATGAAATCTTTACAGAAACTACTGAATTTTTTATATCGAAAAAGATGTGTGAAGAAATAATCAAATCACAGTTTTAAATTAAGTTTTTGATAAATACTTGATGATTATTGTATCTAGTATTCCATATCAGCAACACTAATTATAATTTAATCTTGTTTTGTAATATTCAAAATGATAGATAAAAAGCAGATGTATGATGCGATATATTAAATTAAATAATTGCAATTGTATTTTATTTTACTGCGATATGTAGTTTGCTTTTAGTTTCAATAATTAAGGGCCTAGTGCTGTAGAGATTGCCCAATATGACCTGTTTCTTGATCATTGATAGTGTTTCCAGTCCTTTTGCGTAACATTGCCTAACCTTTTTCTCATCTTCTAACGCTTTATTCTCTTTGAATTCATGTCGTATTTTTCGCAGAGCATACATTCTGAAAAATATCAAAGAATTATTTTTTACATACACTCTTTGTCATTCTCTGCCATAAAAAGCATATAAGCACAATTAGATGATTCACAGATTACAATTATTTGCAAAATAAAAAAACTTATACATACTGTTTCTAATATAAATATATACAGAACAAAATCTTATTAATATATTGTTATAAGAATTTTTGGGGATAAAATCTTAAGTAGTATCTCTTTAAAAAAAGTATAAAGGAAAACGAATTAGATATTTATTTGGGTTTAATATAAAGATCGTCTCATAATGATATTACCTATAATTATACGAGTTCCATTTTTTGCTTTCCCGGATTAAATTCCGATAAAGGTTTAGAATTGCGTCTCGAGTAAAGCCCATTATTTCTAAAAATTAGAAATCCACTACAATTTAAACGCAGCTAAATCCAATTCTACTGTGGCGGTCTGGGTCCGGGCACATGACACATGATTATGTGGTTATGTATGTAAAATTGTGGAATCGGTGGTTTGATGGCGTCTCGAAGCTATTCAAGATTTCGTGTGTATGAGTAGACTTGTGCGAGTAAATTGTGGTAATATTACTAGTAGTAGTATAGGTAGTATTTATTATAAATTGTTCGACATTTGACGTTTGTCAAATTTATTAATTCTGATAAAAAATTTATGTTACATAACCTCTGGATATTTATTTGCACAATTATATTAAATAATTAATAACTTTCATGTGAATTAAAGCACTCCTTGCTTTTAGGCAAATAAAATAAACAAATGTTGCACATAGTTTAACCTGCCAACATTATAATATATTTTAAAATAGTCTTATATATATAGTGAGATTAAATAAAAATTTATGTAAAAATGTAATAAATATCTATTTTTAGTTTATGCAAGATGCAAATGTTGCAGATTTATACAAAGACAACTTTGAAATCAATATGAACCAGTATCTGTAAAAATTTCGAAATAGTCTTATCTATACAGTGTGAATAAATATAATAAAAGTATGTAAATGTAATATAATGTAATGAAAATTTATTCTTTATAGTTTATGCAAGATGCACATGCTTGAAGATATTGAGGCAACTTTAAAGTCAATGTGAATCAATATATTCGCAACGTATTTTCTTGTAAATAAGAGAAAATTAATTAACATTTAATATAATGTGGTATGTAAATATTGAAACATATTTCAACTGGAACAAGAAGATTGATGCTAACCCCTGCTTAAAGTATATTTTTTACAGGAATATAACGTGTCGCTTCTGCAAGGAAACATTGATAAATAATATTAAAACAATTTATAGAAGAGTCTCCATTGCTGCCAATGTCGATAAGAGTAACGAACTGGTGCTCTTGGGCCAGAAATATACAACGGACGATTGGACGAATGTCACGCCAAATGTTATCGCTAAATTGGGAAGAAATCTACACGTTCAGCAATATCATCCCCTTTCGCATTTACGTCAACGCATCGTGAATTACTTTTATGGACAGTTCCGCAGTAAAAGTGGGACTCCATCGTTTAGTATCTACGACAATATATGTCCTGTAGTCACAATCGAGCAAAATTTTGATTCCCTTCTTGTACCAAAGGATCATCCAAGTAGAAAGAAAACTGATTGTTATTTTATTAATCAAGATACGTTACTTAGAGCGCACACCACCGCGCATCAAGCTGAACTGATCTCGATGGGATTGAATAATTTTCTCGTCATCGGCGACGTGTATCGACGTGACGAAATTGACAGAATGCACTACCCGATTTTTCACCAGATCGATGCAGTCAGATTGCGTACATCGCAAGAGATATTTCGCGACATGAACGATTCCGAAAATCTTCTTAAGTTGTTCGAGCACAGAGGAATAGAAAATGCTGACAAACAGGCTTGTCATAGCTTAGAAGCGGTAAAAGTGATGGAGCAGGAATTAAAGAGTACTCTTATTAGTCTAGCACAAGCTATTTTTGGAAAAGGTATTGCTTCTCTTTAATATTTTCAATTTTATTTAAGCACGTTTTTCATTTTTAAGCGAGATTAATTTATCGCAGTTTTTCTCCATTAACTCATAATTGGAACATATGGACCCTAATGACTCCAAGAATAATTTAAAAATAATATTTTCTAAAAAGATCTTTAATACATATTTATATCTAATAAGATTTAGAAGCAATCAATTCTATCAATTTTATTTGTATTTTTCAAACAGTTTTATACCTCATAGATTGAGAATATATAATTGAACTTGAAAAATTTTCTTAAAGAAAATAAAACTAATAACAAAAAAACTTTAGTGAGTTTCAAGAACCCACACCTATCTCTTTAGCGTAGCATAAAAAATGTATTCCTGTTGCGACTCAAATGAAGTTCATTTGAATACATTTCTTGTTAGATGTACAGTGCCGATGGGTCGACCAATATTTCCCATTCACGCATCCATCATGGGAGCTAGAAATATTACACAACGATAATTGGCTCGAAATATTAGGCTGCGGCATTATGCGTCAAGAAATTTTACAGAAATCTGGTGCCATGGATCGGATCGGATGGGCGTTCGGTCTTGGCTTGGAACGTTTGGCTATGCGACTTTATAATATTCCAGACATAAGATTATTCTGGAGCAACGACACGGGCTTCCTAAATCAATTCAAAGTAGACAATCCTAATGCATATATACAATACAAGGTGAGATAAATGTTGAAGAACTATTTCAAACGTTGTCATATCTCTCTGTACATTTTGTTAATTTAGTTACAACTCATAAAAAATTAACATGAATATTATTTTTTAGCCTATCAGTATATATCCACCTTGTAACAATGACATAAGTTTCTGGTTGCCAGAAGACGGAAGTTATTCTTCTCACGATTTTTACGATATAGTTAGAGAAATAGGTGGTGATGTCATTGAACAGATTTCATTGAAAGACGAATTCATACATCCAAAAACTAAAAAAACATCTCATTGTTACACTATAGTGTACAGACATATGGAGCGCACGTTGACTCAAAACTCAGTCAATAAAATTCATGATCAAGTAGAAAAAACGGCAGCTACTAAACTTAATGTAGTTATCCGATAAAATTAAAAATAAAATGTTTTTCTAGAAAAAAATAGGACTTTTATGTATAAGTCCTGTAAGATATCTTGATAAAATAGGCATATGAAAATCGTGTAAACAATGCAAATATCACAGGAAAAGGAATATATTATTTTATTTGTAAATAAATTAATTATAAACGCATTACATAGCAAATAATAGTCCTCTAGGAATAACTATATTACTTGCGGTACGTTTTACATTAGAGATAACAACGATTACAATTATGTTCTACATGCTTGTATGTAATATATACATGAATATAAAACATTATGTAATCTAGTATTATTATTTATTTACGTGCTGGGAATATAAATAATAACAAAAGATATGTCCCCCATATAGAAATATTCTGAAGGGATAAGATTAAAAAAAAATGTTTTTCGAATAATTTCAGAGAATAAAGCTTCTTATACAATATAATAACATCAGTGCACAAAATGCCGGTTAGGTTTAGTTCGCGAAAATCACAGTTTATTTCTGATTTCTCAAATTCTATATTTTTTTAATCATTTAATTTTAGCTTTCTTTAAGTCAAATGCATCTAATTATTATTATACAAATTAAGATTACTTGTAGTGATCCATGCGAATGCTCACAAATTTAGATACATGAAAAATACTGTTATGCTCGATTAAAAAACGTATCTAATTAATATTTTGAAAATGAATGAATATTTAGAACAGATATATAAATGTCGCAATGTGTGCGTGTGAAACACACTGAAATGGAAGTTGCGACCTTTGGCAATGCATTAAAAAATAAGTTAATATACAAACAAAAGAAATATATGTATAAAGAAAATCAAATATAAAAAAGTCATGTATTTAATCTAAAGCTAAGATGCATAGTAAGTAAGCTTGCAGGAAGAATTAACATTATGCGGGGAATCGTGAAGTGAAGTTGATTCGCTTATAACAAGTTTAATCCAATCCATATTTCCTTGAAATCAGTATGCAGATATAATGCAGAAATTTGGAAATTTTGATGGTTTTTATTTCTTTTGCGATATTTCCTGTTATATCAGTCCATTTTAGGACTAATGAAGTAAAAATTGATTGTTATAAAAATAGTTGGTTGTTATAAAATGGTGCATATGAGATCTTTTTTTTTTATTAAAAATTATATTAATTGGATTGGATTAGGGATATTGTAAAACGAAAGAAAATTTTTTTACAACTCTTCCTTGTATTAACAAATTATGTTTGATGTTTATCCTCCTTTGTCATCTATATGCAGACAAATTAATTTCCGCATAAGATTTTAGGATAATTTAGTGTAACTGGGAGGTGAAAATTTCTTCCTCAAAAATTTCAGGATGTACAGCGGCATGCATGAGACCAGTGTTATCACCAATACCTTCCATAAGAAGTCTGTTGTTTTAATAAATTCGGCATCTATATTAAAATAAAATAATAAAAGAAATAATGTATATATTAACGACGTGTTTTTGCTTAATTATCTTTGTTGTGAGATGTAAATTTACCGAAATAATCCTTTAGAACGACCAACGATAATAAATAGAGCGCTAGAGAGAAGATTTCTGCAAGCATCATTATATGATGCCAGGTTCTAATTGTTAAAGCAACCATTATTAATTCTGTCAAAACTAGCGCTGAAAAACTTATGGCCACTATATGAATAAATTCATCTTCGAACATTATAAGTGCGCCATACATGATTACTCCTCCTGGAATATTACGCAGAAGATATATTTTTCTCTTTTTGTGTACATTGAATATATGATCTAAATTTAACAAAAACTATACGTACCTTGATATATACTTATCAAAACCCACATAAAAAAAGTTTTATATGATAACGAACGGCCTTTACTAAGTTCTTTATAAAGTTCCGGATAAGTAAGCGCTATCTTTCCTGATACATCTTTGTCTAATACCAATGAAAAGACGGGAAACATTGTGTATATTGTAGCATATCTAAAAATTTTTATATACATAATAAAATTAATATATTAAGATTTATAAGTTTTGTTGTCAGAAGAATCACTTAGAATCATTTTAACCAATTTCGATTAACTTTGATCAACTTTAATCAACGATTAATAGTGTTCCCAACAGCAAGATTTAGCTGTGTAGATAATTCTTAACTATCTCTACACAGACACTGTATGGTGCTTGTATTCTTTTACAATACAATCATAAACTTGTTTTAAAGTTGTAACAGTATTCGCGACAATTAAGAGCGTCAATAGTTGATGTAGATCCGGCATTATATATAATGTGATATAAATAGATAACATTTTATTGATTACAGCATCTAATTTATTTTACAATGTTAATATCAATGAAATTATTAATTTTTTATTACTTAATAAATATGAAGATTATAATTTTAAAAAAGATCGATGATCAATTATCGGTTAATCAAAGTTAATCGAAGTGGCCCTTAGACTATAGTAAATTTTAAATTTAATTTTTAATGAATATACTTGAGATTTAATGACTTACCCAACCATAAGAAAACCTTGATATAAGGCAACCGAAGACAAATAAAAGACTGCAGAAAACACAGCCTGCATAGTCGAGATTATCAAACCACGATGTATAACGAACTGGCTCAATGCAGCTGATCGTTTATAACTTCTTCTACCGTGAACTAATAATAAGTTAGCGAGATGGCTAAACTGAGAAATTGAAAAATCAGCAGCTAGCGATGCTTGTCTTCCCTCAAGACCTTCAAGACCAATTCCTATAAAAAAATACAAAACATAATAAAAAATTTGGAGATATAATTAAATAATCTAAAAAATGAAATAAATACCAGCGTCTGCAGCTTGTATCATGGAAACGTCGTTACCGCCATCACCAACAGCCGCTGTTCTCTTGTCAGTATGTCTTTGTATGAGACTAACAACTTCAGCTTTTTGTGTAGGAGAGCATCGGCAACAAACGACGGCGGGTGAGCCGCAAGCGAGTTCCAGAAATTCTTGCTCGTAATACTGTAAGCACACCTCTAGGGAATCGCCGCTAATAACTAAGGCACAATCTTGCTTCTTGCGAAATGTATTCAGTTCTAAGTGAGCGTCGGTACGCGTCACAACAGACTTGAAGACGTGCAGACCTTGAGTGCGTGACACAAGACGCGAGGATTTCGCTATACAAGTAGCGGTCTCCAATTTGTCACCGGTCAACATCCATATCTTGATTCCGGCATTCCTCAAGAGTTCCAGAGTAGGCCTCACTCTGTCTTGCAACCTATCTTCAACACCGGTGACGCATAATAGTTCCATTTCTCTCTCGAGACTTTCCACCACCGCAGCAACTCTCGATACACGGTCGCTAACGCTCATTCTCGCCGCGTTGTATCTATAAAACATATAATATAATTCAATCATATATTTTATAATAAGAAAGTAATACTTTCAATGATACGTTACTTTGCTTCAAAATCGAGGTACTGATCTTCGGTCAAATTTTTCTTTGCCACAACCAATGTTCTGAGACCTTCACGTGCCATGTTTTCACACACCTCATCCAGCCAATCATTATATTGCACAATACCAGACATTACAACATCAGCACCTTTCAAATAGAATATGATTTCAGAACTGGACTCCTCCCTCACGATTATTCCCATTCGTTTAGTTTCCGAAGTAAAAGGGAATATTTGGAGTATAGTATAATTCAATATTTGACCGTTCAGAGTCTTCAACTGCATCGAATTTAAGTCCCGCTTGATCAGAGCCAGTCCTATTTCCTCCGTCCATTTCACCAGAGCCACTTCATCCGGGCTCGAGGCTTGATAATTGCGCTTCTGTTCTGGCAGATAATAATGTTGATCCGCTTCTGTTTGACTAAAAATGTTAAAATTTCAATGTAATATTAAGGACTTCAGTTTTTTGATTAATGAGAAATTACCTTTGAATAGAACCAGTATCTCCAGTTTCCATGGTCTCCACGCTTACCGAATCCAGATTCGAAGATTTGTTTACCTCATCGTACACCGGAGTCACGTTGTGACACAGAGCTAGAGCATGCACGGCATCATAGATCCGGGTATTCTCGGATCTTCGGACCTTCCCACTATGCGCAGATGTCGGCTTCACCGGTGAATGCTCCGTGTCGGTAGGGTAATAAGCCTTTAATACTGACGTTACTTCATCAAACGTCTCCTGGCCGTAAGATATGGTGCCCAAATGTAACTTCTTGAACACCATTTTATTCTGTGTCAACGTGCCGGTCTTGTCGCTCAGCAAATACGATATACGTCCGAGCTCTTCCGGAATAGTAGTTGTCCGTACAACCGTACCGGCAATATCCTTATCCCTTTGTATGCACCACGCGTAAAACGCTTTGCCCATGTCTAGATTTACTCTCAAGCTGATCGGTATGATGTAGGAAAACAGCAAGACGAAACGGAACATATAACGATACCACGGTCCGCTGAATCCTTTCAAACACATCATTACAAGCGCGAGTCCTATTACCGCACAAAATAATACCTGCCGAAATACAGTAAAATATAAAAACATCTGTGCACATATCAATTTTGATATATAATATCTTTGTATTTCTACATGTATAATACCTTCGTTAATTGATTGATTTCTTGATCAAGCAAACCAACTTTCGATCGGATTTCTGAGTGATTCATCAAAGATCGCGTTTCCTGACCGGTATAAACGACAATACCAAGGGCGGAACCAGATGCCACTGCTGTGTTGGCCCATAATGTATTATCCACACCCAAACTTTCTTCACTGCTGTATCCATCATACTAGAAATAAAAGATAATTACATAAAGAAAACGAGAAGATCTTAAATCAAAAATAAAAAATTAAAATTTACTCTTGAAAAGGTGCCAATAAAACTATGTATATCCTTCTGAGGTTTCTCGACATACAAACTGGCTTTGATATCAAATAACTGAGAATTGCTTTCCAATTTTTGTGTTGCAGGCACTGCTAATCTTAATTTCCAATCCGTTTCTCCATCCAACTGATCGGTTCGTACGAAACACGCACCAGATTTCTCGGTTGTGCGTAATAATACTAAGTCGGCTGGTACTCTTTGACCTTTTTCTACTATAACCTGATAATAATTCAAAGCGTAAGAATTAAACTCATATATCAAAATTTCGTTATGTAAAAGAGTAGTAAGTTACAAAAATAATTACTATTGAATAAAGATACTGTAATATGACTTACCAAGTCACCCACGCGTAATTTGGAACTTGGTACTAATTCTGGTATATCAAAACCTTTCACTAGTCTATAATATTTTTGTGCATTGACTTCCTTATCCCTTTTGTATCTTCTAAAATCATCAACGGCTTCACGGAAAATTGTCACAGTTAAAACAAAGCACAATGGCCCCCAATACGTGTACAAGTATCCTATTCTTATGTCTGGTATAAATTGAGATATAGCCATAAGCAGAAAGTATAAATTCAAAAAGAACTTGAATTGTTGAAAGAGGACCTATAAATAAAACAAAGATGGGTATTATTAATAGCACTGTTTCAAACGATTCGAAGAAGTATTAAGATCATTTCTGGTGAGAAGAGAACATACCAAAGGCAGGAAAGAAACAACATTGTATTTTTGATTTCTTATAACATTAGTGGGAAACTTCTCGTGCATAGGCTGTCCAATATGGATAACTCTGGCTCTTAATTCCCGTTCTCTGCAGCATCTCCTCCACATCCAAGTACAACATCTGTAATTGCAATCTTATTTAATAAAAATACAAAACTGGGTTCATTCTTTGCTACTAAATTACATTAAAATTTTTCCCCTGCTTTCGCTGAACTTCAAATATATGTCTATTTCATTTTAAATACAGTGTGCATTAGTTCAGCTATAAACAGCAACCTTATATTGGCAAAATGATATTCTTATATGTAGTTTGCTAAAATATCACTTAAAAAGTATACAGCATCAAATCTTAGAACGAATTCGGTCATTTGTATTATACTATCATGCTAAAAGCTGCTATACATAAGATCAGCAAAATTAAATGTAAAAGTAATTAAGTGCAAATGAAATTAAATTAGATATAAAATTTTAAATTAGATATAAAAGCATCTAAATATTTTAAATGATTAAATACTCAATAATGATATTGTCACGTTATTTAATAAAATATACATGTATTATTTTATTGTCAAAGTTGATTATATTATGTTACTACATTTAGATACTTTATATGAAGCAGTTTTTAATGTATAGTAGTAGAGACCTTATAACAGAATTTAGTCATGAAATGCCAAACTTTTGATTAGCTTCTTTCGTTCAACTTCAGTAAGTTAGAGTGAATAAAATAGTATAAGTTAGAATAAAATAAAAAAAAGCATATAAAAGAAACTATAGATGCTTTCTAGCAAGGACACAGTCAAACACTGTGTAACATAATGAATCATTTTATCCTTGTTTAACAACAAAGATGTAATGAATATTAATCACTGTATTACACTGCATCCATGTTCTTTACATATATGTGTATATATATATATATATATATATATATATATACACACACACACACACACACATATATATACATATGTGTGTTTCTTTTTCACTCTTTGATAAAACTGCTAGTGTTCAGACTCTGTTAGAGAATTTCTAATGTATACTAATCTAATATAATTCGAGTGACCTCCATTTTCTCATTTCATCATTAATTCGACATTTGCAAGACTACGTAATTAACGATCATGCACAATCAATTTTAATCATTAAAAAATTTGGATATAAACAAATATGCAGTCACATCGTTTTGAATCGATCTACGATTCCTGCGTAGATTGTCAAACAATCGCTGTCAAACATCAGACAGCTGATCGAAAACTCGTTGCTGAGAATGAAGAATTATCGCGTGGGAAGAATTTCTGCGTCGTAAAAGAATATCTCGAGATCGAAGATTTAAGTTGGTCGCGATGAGGAAAATACGTCACCTCGACCAGGTACTGTCATTCCGAGGTTTGGATATCAGTGGGATGTCTTCCTTGGACATCCTTATAACATTGCTCTGCGTCTCCATTTCGGAATTATTTCCTCCACATTAGACGGCACTTACTCGCAAAAATTGACCCACTCAAATATCTTGTACACCTATCTTTTGTGGGAACACACTATCTGATAAACGTTTCATTAATTATTAGCTCTACTATCAGTATTGTGACTGTTATGACATCACATCGTAACCGTGAAACGCACGATTCTAGCAAGATGCGCTCATGTGAGAAACTGGCGTCTGATTAGTACGGATTTTAAGTGAGCTGTCCATTTCGCGATTGGTTGCGTTCGGTCGATACAACAGTCCCAAGCCAATAATTTGTCTGAAAACCTTTTGAAACGTCACACTCTCGACATGTGATCGAAACAGTTTGAAATATAGTATCAAGAATCAATAGGTTTGTTTTCATGTTGCTTGAAATTTCTCAAAATTTTTGTACTTTATGAGATAAATATATATTCGGGCGTTGAAAAGAGAAAAAGCAAAGATGCTCTAAACAAAAAGTATAAGCAAGGCGAACAGACTTAAATCTCTTTCTCAAATATTTTCATTTCGTTTTTTTGAGAAATAATTGAAAAAATACTAAACAAACAATAAATTTATAAATAATAAACATTATTATATCTTATAGAACCGTATATATGAAAAACACAAGGCATTGATTTCTAATATATAATAAATGTTATATTATCAGACTTATTAAGTACGTGATATGTTATCCCAATTAGAAAAAATTATTATAATGTTTAAAGAAGAGATATTTATAGTTTATTAAAAAAAACTTCATTCATATAATGACTCAAAATAATAATAATTGTTATTTCAATTTCTGTAAAAAAAAGATCATGATATGTTTTTGATACGTTTAACAATGTTAGGATCTCTCCAAATAAATAAATTAATAATAATAATAATAATAATAATAATAATAATTGTGTATGTATGTGCGTGCTGTGTATGAGAACAAGACCAAAATCAGACTATGCATTGAAGATTAAGATTAAAGATTGAAAGATTGAAATTGACCAATCAAAACAATAGAAACTAAAATTTCTCTATCCTCATTGGTCAAAATTTCAATCTTCAATGCATAGTCTAATTCCGATCTTTGACGAATCAGTAAAGTTTACACCGAGTTCATATGCGTATTAACCATATCAAATCACTTGATACGCTTAGTATAAACCAGTATAAACGCTGGTGGGATTATTTTAGTCTGATTCTTCACCAAGTTGTACGCGTATCAAATGGTATTAAAGAATTTCGATGTGCTGTAAACGCTTGGTTCGTTTTGAATCGTTTTGAATTTTATTCATTTTGAATTTTATATTAAAATTCGCTATTGCTTTCAGATTAAAGTTAGAATGAAAGGTTTTATATCTTGAAAATAATGAAAACATTATGTCACCTTGATTCGTTCTGAGACAGATCGAGGTAAATAAAAATCAATTTGATATGCGTACTAACCGATTTAACGGTGTAAAAGGGATCTATGCCGGAAATGATTTGCTTGCTTTCGTTCTGGAAATTTCTTGAAGATGCATCTCGCTCCGGATGATTATCCAAGGATGACGATGACGAAATCAAGTCTATCTTGATGATCAAAAATTCAATTCTTTGGAGGCCGTAAAAAATGCATCGGACGAATTCAAATTTTTCACTCAGAAATGTTAACATTTCTTTTTTATTTAAACGTATATATTTACAACGGACGACATGCCTCGCTTCGATGTTTCATGAATTGTACTTCTATTCACCTTCTAAAGTAAAACAAAGAGTTATTAGATAAGTCTGTATAGAATTGGAATCAGTCTTTATATAAGCATTTAAGAGTGAAGATAGTATTCATCAATATGGCAGCTTTATCGAATTGGCAGATATTTACTATATGTATGAGCGAGCTAATGGAAACTGCAGAGAAGCTCACGTCTCTATTAACAAATCTTCCCTCAAAGACGATACTCTGCTAAAAATACCTTTAGTTCGATTCATCGTCATAAAATAAAAAAATGTTTATAACTGGAAAAAAAAGCGTTTCCCAACCCATGTTTATATGACTTTTTTTTCATCCTTACAATGAGTGGAATATGTTAAACTCTTAAAGTTTGGCCAACTATTTCTGAAACATCCTGTATATAAAGTATAAGGCTCATTCTGTGTCAGCACCTTTTATCTGACTGCTAAACGACTGCCATGTTGTCAGTTGTACATGAGCACTTACAAGAGCGAAAGTTTGCTTAGATTCCCTATTAAGCCTATTTTTTTTAGTTGAATTTTTGCATCAGTTCTTTTCTATTGTATTTCTTTCTTCCTGAAGAGAAAAAGAAAAAAGATGAACTGATGTAAAAGTTCATCTTTCTTCCTTTTCTAAAAAGAACAGGTCTAGTATTTAGTATTTGAATAGAGGAAACTGATTTGAAACGCCATGTTGTTAGTTGTGCAGAACGGTCATGCGCGAGGGATAACTATTAGCACTATTTTTGGCTGAGTGAACTTACTGTTCTTAAGCCTTGTGTCCACGCTGCTAGAAATCGGTCCGAGATCTCGAATGAAGAAAGAATTAACAAATTATATTTTAACAATTGCGATTGGTTACTTCTTTCTTCATTCGGAGATCTCGGACCGATTTCTAACATCGGGGAAACAAGGTTTTACCTATACTATGCTCTAATTATACAGAAAGAGAATTATCCAATCGAATTCCTATCATAAGGACAAATGTAAAATTCCAATCGTATTTCTATCATAAGGATAGACATAAAATTCGAATAATTTTCTTGTGCATACATTTATGCGATTATGTAAATTTGTTTACAGGATAAATCCATAAAGAATAATATTGCTTTCTTCATTTTGATGCTGCATGCAATGTATTTAAGATAATGACAATGGCTGCAGAAAAAGCATCTTTATAACTATTGTAAGATCCTTTAATATTCTTGTGTACCCTTAATTTCTCATTAATTGGATCTAAATGTATAAATAAGTCATATTAACAAATCTTACAACAATTATGCAAAGCTGCTTTTTCTGTTGAACGCAATCGATTACAATGTTGATTATCAGAAGTTGGTTTTTTACAGAAATTTAATTAAGGTAATAATAATCACTATTACCTAAATTTTAGACATAAACGAGAATTTCTTGTTTATGTGCATACATAATGGTTAGAACGTTGTTATTTCAGCATGAATCGAATACCGTCCAGTGTTTGCAGAGTATTTCGCTTAAATAATATAACGTAAAGGATTTTGAATAGAGTCGAACACTATTTCAAGCGTGTATTATAATGCATAACTTTCGATCGATCGCATTAGCATTTCCCGTGCGAGATCGAGAATAATGAGATTTACACGATAAAATTCGAGATAAAATTATAATAACACAAAGATTCTACGTATCAACTCACAATAATCTTTATTTATATCTAAGTTCTCATGCAGCTGTTAGAGCCTGAGATGATTAATCTCTTTACATTTCTTTTTCTCTTTCGTCAGTCGATCAACAGAGACACAACTGATATTGTGTCGAAGAACGTCAGAAATGATAAGGTTTCTAATCGATAAACGGTGAGAAAAAACAAATACCTAAGTCCTAAGAGAAATACATCGCTTGGGTGTTTATGTGCTGTGTTGCTCGCGCAGTTTATGTATTGGTTTATAATGTTGGAACTAAAGACAAAATCAATCATATCAAAGAGTTCTACAACAGTTGCAAAGCTGATTTTTCTGTTGAACACAACTATTGTTGATACAATCCACTTAACGCTGCAAATTCTTCGTTGATCAATCAGAGGAAAGAATCTTATAAGAGAAAGAATCTTATAAATGACAAATCAAAGAATGCTTCAAAACATTTGCAGCGTGAAACGATTGCATCCTCTGTTGTACATATATCATAAATTGAACTCTTATACGGTGTCTACAATACAGTATATCTTAAGCCATAAGAAAAATTGATGAATTGATTATTCTTCTCACAATCGAATGTGATTGATCAATTTCTTACAGCTTAAAAACTTACTACTTTATTGTAGACACTATTTTACATTCATTCTTTCTTTCTCTACGTCTATTTTCTTCTATCTGCGTTACAAATTATTTTTAATTATTTTAGTTGTAATTACATTATAATTATATTGTACTTTATTAACTCCATTATGCGATCTCAATATGTCGAAAACATATAAATTCAACATCATAATTTTTGTATCGAGTTCTTTGCGCTTGGATTGCATCTTTATAGAATGTTTAATAAATTAAGCTATTTCTTTCTCTCTCTCTCTCTCTCTCTCTCTCTCTCTCTCTATTTTTCTTTTTTAAGCTTTGTGTCTGCAATGCTAAAAATCGTCTTCCAAGACGTCGGACGGAGAAAGAATTAACAAATTACATTTGAACAATTAATAAGTCATTTGATGAATGCGATTGTTCTTTTTCATCCGAGATCTCAGAACAATTTTTGACATTGTGGACACGAGATTTTATTTAGCGTCTCTTAAAACATGAAAAGAACAGTTTTGTTGAATTATCTAAAAATTTAGCTAGATACAGATTTGAAAATACTTTTGTTAGAGCAAAGCAATTATGTAACGCAACTTAATTGCTAAAATGTCAAAACTTTTTGGAACATTATCATCAAGTTTGAGCGTCTGACATAATTATTTTTACAAGTCAACAAAATTATTTTCAAATATTTAAATCTATCTAAATTTTTAAATACACCAGCAAAATTATTCTTTCCATGTTCATTTTTCTTCTTTTGACTCTTTTGTTTTTCTATTTTTACGTTCTCTACTTATTTAAACTCAACAAAAAAGCGGTAAAAGAAGATATGTTTATCGCGAAGATAAAAATACAGGTCCAATGAACTGCGCCCACGTTCTTCTTAAACAATGCTTTTTGAACAATGCTGATTAATAGATCAATCGTTGCGACGAATTTTTACTGTAGCATTCTGCGAAATATTGATTTGTTACATTATTTCTCGAAATATAAATATTGATATGTTTTATCATTTTATTGATTTTCTGTATGAACTCGATATATCGCGGTCAAAGCTTCATTTATTGTTGTTATACTTTATTTTGTATATTTTACGAATTTCTGCTACTGTCGCACATTTGATTTTTGCTCTATATATCAAGTCAAAAATATACACGATGGAAAGAAATAGATAATGTCTTTCCATCGATTTTCATTTCAAGAGACTGTTTAAACACTTCTTCTTCGTGCTAAATACACACAGTTTTATTTATACGATGTCATTTTAATATATTGCTGATAATCTATGAAAATTTGTTAGAATACAGTTATTCTTCTCACGGCAAAAAAACATAACACCGAATAAAAAAGATGCAGTTCTTACGAATAGATTTTAATATTGTTCCAGTAGGACAATTATTCTTGATTACAAATATAGCATCAAACAAGATGCAGTTCTTACAAATTAATTTCGATATTTGTTCAGAGGATAGTTATTCTCGAATACGAATCTATTGTATTGGAAAAAATGCGTTTCTTAATAAATTTTGACATTAGTTCCGTAATAATTAAATATCATACGTAAAAGAAAGAATAATTACACAGCACTTTTTACGCTTATAATTAGCAATATTAGTGACTATTTTTCAATCATTGATTGCTTTGTTCTAACTAGTTAAAAAGTAATGGTTAATCGTTAGCGTAATTATGACTTATAATACTATCGATCAATAAATCGCAATTCGATGAATTGATTTCTCATTAAAAAACTTCAAACGCTAGACAAATAAATACGATCGTCGTCCGCGCATTCCTAATATATTGAGACAACCTAAACAGTATGCTACTGTAAACAGTGTGCTATATTCAGTACAGAGTGTTTTAAATTTTGCGAAT
>NW_012130068.1:6159786-6164788 GCF_000143395.1 Atta cephalotes | reverse complement strand
ATTATTATATATATATATATATATATATATATATATATATACTGAAAACTAGATATAGTATGCAAGTATAATAATTACTTGTTTCTAATATTTAAAAAATTCTGCAAATTTTTATTATCGCAAGCATTAAATTTATTCAAAATATTCTGAATCTTAATAAATTTAATACTTCAAGAATAAAATTAAGATTATTAAATTTATTCAAGATTGTTAAATTAAAACAAATAGGATTTGTTTATTATAAAAATTTCCTTCTTCGATCAATTTTATAATATTATATAATAATTCTTTAAAAAAAAAACAAATTCATGTTTTGAATACGTAATAACGAGTCTTTTTAAAATTGTAATATATAAGTATATTTTAAGATTATTAATAAGAAAATATTCTTTGTTAAAAATAATCGTTACTTAAAAAAAGTAAATTAAATACTTTTCTTAGCAATAATATTTTTCTGTATATACGAGAATTAATCAGAATTCTTCATTTCATGGAAAGGAGAAACTCTGACTGATTAATCTCATACATTATTTTAATTTAATTTTTAATTCAATTGAATTTATTATGAGTTCAAAGAATTATATTTATAAATTATGTGCAAAAGTTTGTATTCTAATCTTAGACATTAAATATCAATTAAGTGAATTTAGTATTTCATAACCCATTTGCATCCGCAAAGGTCAACAAATATTTCTTTAAGATTTATCATAAACAAAAGAAATCATCATAAATAATACTACTTTTCAAAATATTGTAAATCACAATATAAAATCAATTATAATATATAAGAAATTATAAATTACAATATAATTTTATATTATAAATAAATAAAAAATGCACATAACTGAGCGATATGATTATTAAACAACAGTCGTGTAAAAATAAAAACAAAATTTCTTAAAAAAGAATTTGAAGCTGTGTGTCAGAAGACAGAAATTTATAAGCAATTTTCAGAATTATTGTCGCAATTTAGGCGATTTGAAAAGAAAAGCGATAAGATAAAACGACAAGAATCTATATGTATATCACTATATGTATATCACGACTGCGAGTATTGCAACTCATACGACGCGTCGTTTTCCAAAACACCCTAGACTCACCCGCAGAGGCAGCTCTTCAGGTACTTGGAACAATTGGCGATGCGCCGTCGTCTCGACGTCAGCTGCCTGATGCTGTCCTCGGACGGCTGCAGCAGATAGTCAGTCTCATCGTCGTCCATTTCAAAGTCCCGCTCGTCGGAGCTCAATCGCAACGGCATCTCCTCCAGCCTCATGGCGGAGGCGTCGAGAGGCGCGCTCTTTCGTTCCCCGTTTTTTTTGTACTTTCTTTTTTCTTTTAAACTCCTTTCTATTTTTCGCGCGTCACGCGACCGTCCCGTTCGGCTCTCCCGTCGACTCTCTCACCCTCGCGGCGATGGCGGGAGACTCGCGGTGACGTGATTGACTGATAACGCGCAGCGGGATAATCGCCGTCGTCTCGCGCGACCGATCGCTGCGGCACGACGTCCGCGGCGCATATCTTATCGCGGACGATCCGACCAGCTGATCTCGCAATCTACTCGGGAGAGTCGTCCAGCGTCTGAGTGCTCCGGACTGATGCGACGAATCCGCAACGACGACGACGACGACGACGACGACGACGACGACGACGACGCCGACGATGATGGCGCGACGAGACGTCTTGTTTACGTGCACACACGCGCGCACGCACGCACAGACGACCGCCGAGCTGCGTGTGCATCATGGCGGTCCTGCAAAACGCATAGATGGATCATGCGGCAAGTTCGCAGTCATCAGTCTTTCTTGAAACGGTCGATGCGCTCTCGCACATGTAACTGATGAGAATAGACTAGTATGTGCTCTATTATTATCACGTTTACACGACTGTGTTGTTCCTTCGAATATGCGGCACTGTACATACATACACCGCACGCCGCCATCTTGCCCGACTAGTCATGTGCTCGCGTCGTCTGCTCGATCCGCTCCGATTACTCCGAACATCTCCGAACTGACTTCGACCTTTCTCTACTCCGATTTGAACAAATTGCGCGACTTATCAAATCAAATCACCGCGTGATTATATAGCGTTTCAATTTAATGTTCTTTTTTTAACAATATATTCATCGACTAATCTTTGATTCCAATAATAATAATAATAATAATAATTTAGAGTTGTTAATCACATTTAATCTGTTTTATCTTTCCCATTTATCTATGTGGATAATATTTATATATAATAAAATAAGTATAAGTTTTTTGTTTTAGCAAAATATCTTTCGATTATTCTTTGATTAATTTCAGATAGCTTATATTTGTACTAATAATAATAATAATTTAATAACAGATTTCAATTATTTATTTCCTTTTCTATTTATCTATATGAATAATATTTGTAAAACGTATACAGTTCTTTATTTTAGCAACATTCCTCGACTACTAATATTTGATTAATAGATTAATCATAATAATAATAATGATGATAATAATAATGATGATAATAATAATAATAATAATAATAATAATAATTTAGCAGTATAATTTAGTCTTCAATAATTTATTTTGTTTTATATCTCTCGTCTATTTATACATATTTATAAATGTTATTCGTCATATGTACATTGTACTTTGTACATTGTACTTTGTTAATTAAGCTTAACCTCATATTTCGCGGCTAATGATTTGATCGCACTTTCGAAAGATTCATCTGATGATCTTCCCTTCAGTTGCAATTGTTGGAAAAGCCGTTCGCACGTAGATTTTTCATCCCTCATCATGAAGCACACCGTCAAATCAAACCGATTACACGTGCTCAGTTTGCCGAGAAGTTCTATAACTGGCGTTATATCATCCACTTTTGACAAATGCTGCAGACATGCGTTTGCAAAATCACCGAGAAAAGATGCCGGGATTTCCATCCGAAAGATGTGATGTTGCAGATCGTTCCTACAATAAGAATACACCACTGATGGCGACACCCTCATGTGTCTTACGATTCTCACCTTAGGTTCCACACGTAGGTAAACTTTTCGGAATGATCTGTAATTGTTCTCCAAGATTGTAAAAAGTCCTTGCACGATTTTATCACGGTACTTTCAATGCTGCCTTTATCTCGTATTGATTTTTTTAAGGCTTCCGATACAGTTGAGTCATGAAACTTAGCAGGTTTAATCAATGGATTCCATTGCACACTACTTTTAGATTTCATATCATTGCGATCCAAAGGTTTCAAGTGAGCACCATTCACCTATTATTATAATTAATTAATTCAAAATTTATTGGAGAATATTTAAAAAATTATAATTCATTAACTTAAATTATCTTATTAATATAATTTAATTCATTTAATTATTAATTTAATTTATTTTAAGTAATAATTAATTAATTATATTAATTTAACTACACAATATTGAAAAATTCTCGAACTAAATTTTGAACACAAATCAAAGCACGATCATGTATACTCAAAATTTCTTATGTGATGACAAATAACCAAAATTACAGTCACCATCTGTCTAAAGTGCTCATATGTCGGCACTGCTTGTTCAATCGCCCGAATTTTAGCGTCATTTTGTAATTTATATAACTTATCAGCTGCAAGAGCTGCATAAAGTTCTTCTTCTAATCTCTTATAATCTATCGGCGCTTTTAATGCACTCATAGTGTGTCTTTTTTTCTTTTAGCACGTTTCTTGCTTGAGTTTTACGACAATTTGACATGATAACACAGGATAACACAACGGTTTGTCGTCATGGCAACTCCAGTAGCTCGATCTATGATTGATTAAAATTTTACTTGTTCTAATCCACAATTTTATTTCTTCATAATTCGTACAAAATCATGTAATTTTATAATTAAAAATTATAAATAAATAAATTACAATTAAAAAAATATATATATATATATAAAAACAGAGATAAGCAAAGAAGCTTATTACTTCAATTCTTGGTAATAACGGGTTCCGTTTCAGATATAATCTTTTCCTTTGACATTCTATTTTGTCTTTTCTTCAGCAATCTATCATGGGTTCTCTTCATCTCGAGTATCTCCTTCATCTCCTCCTTGTCTTCTTCCTAAAATCGATAGCGTCGACATAGAAAAACTATTTGTTCTCACCCATAGGTTTACGAATACTCACAGTTTGATTTAATCGAAGAACCAACGCTTTACGACCGTCGGACATGGGCTGAGAATAGTCTGTCAACTTTTTCAGTCTTTCAGCAGGACTCACGCCTCTCTCCACGACTAGAACTATGCGCGCCCACTGATATACGTGAAATAATTAACAAAGTCAGCCTTTGTACAATTCGCGAATAGTCATCTTATTTTTTTTTTTAAACAATTTTTTTGTAAACAATCACCTAAGATATTTTTACACCCCAATTAAAAATCATTATCGTTAACGACATAGTGTATATTATTGATTGTTTTTCAATTGATTAGTATTTGGAAACATTAGAAATATGGATTTACTCAAAATTTTCTGAAAGAAACAGAAACCAAACAGATATTATAAACAAATTGAGCACATTAAATAGCTTATTATATAAAAGTATTATATAATAATATTTCTAAAAATACAGATATTAATTAATAATAATTTTTTGTTGCGGGTTTTCGAGATTTTATATCTTAAATTTTATATTTAAACATTCGTAAAGAATAATTATTAAAAAAATAAAGTTATTTAAAAAGAAAAAAATATGTTAAACAATATTTATTCACATTTTTTTTCGCCGCCGCACTGGGATATAAAAACACCTCAGATGATTATTTCCGGATTTTTATTCAGACCGCATCGATAATACACATTTAGTTTGGATTATATATGGTACGTTTATTATATGTGCTAAAAATTATATTTACAATATTTTATAATATATTTAAAATATTTAATACATTTTATCGTAATAAACTTCGTATAGCATACATTATACGAAGTTATACGATTCTATTGTATTTCTTTCTTCCTGAAGAGAAAAAGAAAAAAAGAATGAATTGATGTA
>NW_012130068.1:6139441-6159766 GCF_000143395.1 Atta cephalotes | reverse complement strand
TATATATATATATATATATATATTCCATGTTANAATTATCNGACGTGTTAATCGATTGATCAATGATATGCAATAATTTACGGNGTATTTTTANATTCAAAAATATCAAACGGCTCAAATGGAAAATTCATTTTATAATAAAATAAAATATTTCTAGAATTATTATATTTATATTGTATTATATGAATATTAAAAATGACAAATAATATTCATTTAACATTCTAGGAATATTATGTTTATAAAGCATTGATAACCTACTTGCCGTTGCCATTCGTTCCTGGTTTCAGCGATCTTCTGGTAAGTATTGCCCATCATAGCGATCAACATGTTCACGAGTAAGATTGCCACGATCGCCATATACAATACAAACAGCAGCTGCAATTATATAGCGATTATCGTTATAACGCTATTCGACCGACTGTATTTGACGCTCTTTTGTATGAGCATTCATTACGTGAAAAAATTTGTGTGACTTATCTAATTGTCGTTAAAACATATCATGTGAATGTTAATTAGAAGATATGAAAGATGGTATTGTTTACTTCTATCTATGAATACTGAGCACATGTCTGAGCGACGGCAAGTAAAATACCTTGGCCTCGAATTCGTGCTCGGTTCTGTCAAACGCGCCAAAGTAATCACCGAAATTCGTCATGCTCATCAGGAACATCGCCATAACACTTTCCATCGGCGATGGCATCGGATTCGTGATAGAGTCGTCGATGCCCTCTGGAGTGTTTGGATTATCGAATGACAGGAATATGATGTAATATGCTAATAAAATAAAAAAAATAAACTAGATATTTATAATTGTAATTATAGTGTATTGTTTACATCGTATGTGATATTTGTCCAAAATACGCGAGAAACCGTCTCGTCGCGGAAATATTTAACTCTCCGAAGCTGACGTCAAAATCTATAACACAGATACTAAAATGTGAGATCATTTAATTTATGTTAAGAGACACTAATTTCAAGAAATCAGAATGATATAACTCGTATGAAAGAGAATGAACTATTTGTTTTAATAATGATTCAAATTTGCACGATTCTCTCTAATAAATATTTTTTAGAACTATTTTTAACTATTTTTTTAAATTCACTTATTATTTATAGTAGTTATAATTATGACTGTATTTGTTGAATAGATTTTATTTAATTATATGTAAAGTCTACATATATTTTATCTAATTATATGTAAGAAAATATATTTGTTAATTATAACGCTCTAATAGCTGCGTCTATTTTTGCTTTTAATGCCTATCAATTAATTTACATTTATTTTTTGAATAGAAATATTTATTTTATTTATCATTTTTATCTTGATTTTATTACATTAATATTTGAAATTATCTCAATTTATAATATAATTTTTTCATATTTATAAGAAAACTATCATTTATATGGTTATTATTACTACATTATATAACAGTAATAGTCATAAAAATGGAGCTCCTAGCCATAATTATTTTATCTCGCAACTATAGTCGCAAATATCAAACACTTTTCTCTCAGTGCGGGTCCAATAGACTACTACAACTCTGGATGATTAAGATGATGTTTTCCGGAACTAATTGATCGATCATCAGCCATGGATCAGATATTAATCTATTTATCTATATTAATCTATAAAATTTCTTATTGAGGAAGTATAAAAAAAATCGTCTTTCTCTTCGCGAACGAACAGACGGTCCATTCAAGTAGCGACGGCGCTATGTCGTTTGTTTGCGAAAAGTAAGACACAATGGCACATAGCGTTGCGGTCACGTTGCTGATTGCATAACGGTGTGCGTCGCATCATTTAACGTATCTCGAGACGTTCTCGACATAACGCCTCCTTTTGCGGTTTCTTCCCCGCCGTTTGTTAGTACAGAAGACCTTCAACGGGTCAGGTGATGTGTGTGCTTTGCAGCGTCCAATAAAATCATCGATTAGATCACACGACATTATGCGTGTCCGATGCTGATGCTGTTATACCAGAGGCTAATTAACAATTGTTGGGAATTAATAGAATAAGGCACCGGTCGGTCATCGTCGGTATGTCACCGGTGGAATTGATGATGTTTCTTATTTTTTACATCTGCCATTATGTCTCTTACAGCTTCGATTATCAATTGCGATAATCGACAACAAGGTTATTCATTTATTGTGTTCAGGATAGATCTCATTCAGAAAGATAAATGGAACAGCAGTTATGAAATCGAAGGAGAAATATAAGAACCCTCTTTTTCTTTTTGAAACGCCACGTGTTACCTTGAGAGAATCCCATGACGAAGACGAGGTAGATGGAGACGAATCTGATGAGGTCTCCCATGATCATCCTGTAAATCATCACGACGAATGGTCCGACCGTCTTGAAGCCCCGGCAGAAAAATAAAAAGTATGGCGCCGTCGTCAGCATCACTACTACCGCTAGCATATCTTCGACCTCATCGGAGCAGGTAAATCGTAAAATCGGGAACCACATCAGGATGCAACATGAGATTAGGAACATCACACGTGACGGCACTGTCATCTAAAAATTGCGCTTGCGTTAATACGAGTGGCATTCTTGTGGTATATTTTGTAATTCGTTATAACATCATCTCAGATGGAGAAAAGTGTTTGGTTGGATTAATTAGAATTCTGGTTGAAAATGGACGAATCAAAAGTTTTCTCTAGTCTGGTTGAATCTAAAATTCTAGTTGTACCTAATTCTGATTAAATTCCGGAATTCTGATTCATATAATCAAAACTTTCTGGTCCATGGATCTTTTATCCATTTTCTACTAGACATTTTTTTCAATGTATTCAATGGATACTTAATTCGATTTGGTGACACAAATGTTCGATATAAATGTCGTTCTATCTTCATTATTCACTGGAATGTTAAGAAAGACAGAATGATGTTTGTGTCACTAAATGGAAAACGTTCAATACTGATTTATGATAAAGTCGATTTAAAAATTGGAGAATTATTAAGACAAGAATTATTAAAACAAGTCTTATTACTTTTTGTACATATTAAAAATAACATTTTGAATGACTCTTACGAGATTTTCGATGAACATATGAAGACCTAAGAATCTCGCCTCTCGCAACGCAGCCAAGATGTAAAGCACCGCTGCGATGAACATAAAAATTTCCGCAGTTAGACGAATCTTTGCACTCATTTCTGATAGCTGCATGAGTCTGCATTCCTCCGAGAAATCGTCCCACCTATTAAATAAATATTTATTTCATGATTTTAATGAAAAAATGCATATATAACAAATACACGCAGACAGTTAAATCTACTTGATAGATTTTGTAAAACATATGTAGACAAATTTTGCAGAAAAGTTATTTTCTAAAATACTTTCTAAAATTCACATCTTGTAATGGAATATTTTGGAAATATTTCTTATGCTGTGTGAGCATGTAATTAATATCTCTATTTACATCAATAACTTTTTGTAATATTTCTTGTATAATATAAATTTCATTATAAATATTAAATATTATATTTGAATGTACCAATAATTGCGATTAAATTTTGGTCGCGCGACGCCGTCGATAATTGTCTTGACAGTTGAATTCGCGTCGGTTTTGTTGTAAGTATTCATAAAATAATCCGATGCGTTTGGAGGGCTATCGGTATACCACAGAGTATGAATGGCGGCCTCATCAGGAGGACTCAGAATGCCCTCATTTTCGTTCAACGTCAAGAGCAAAATGCTCTTCAGGGCTGACGTGATGTTTGACGTTACTTGCAGTTGGATTTTCTCTAACGATTCCTGCGTCATATTTAAGGATGATTTAAAATTCGAGGTAAAAGCCGCTACGAGACTATTTGTAACTAATTCTGACAGATCCGAGCTTTGAAAAGTCTTGAGAATTATGGGTTCTGTTATATTGGAGGAATTTGTCCTCGTTGATGTATCGTTTGCGTTTTCGTCTGTTTCTATGATTGATGGGCCAGGTCGAAGGGTGAAGCTAATCAGCGATAGTACGAAGTAGAAGCAAAAAAGAAAGAATTGATTGTAGAATCTAAAAATAAAAAATTTCGCAGTGAGTGTATAATTGTTTTATAATTATTTTTTATATTTAATCAAAAAATATGTTTTAGCGTTAATTTTAATTTAATTTAATTTTTATAAAATTTTTATAAAATAGAAGTTTCCTTTTCCTTCTATTATACGTACCGAGATTTAACAAAGGTATTCCACTTGGCATTTAAAAGATCGACTAACACACCGTCCATTAATTCTAAATGTTCATCTTTATCCTATAATCATCGTGAAAACATTTTATCTGTTTTTAAAGATAAAATATAAATAGCATAATTTATTCGCTTACACCAAAGACAACCAGATTCAGGGCGGAATTATTGTTGATTGTGCCCGTATTAACGTCGATCGTATCTATTTGCGACAAAGGGTAGGCTGCGCAAGTTATACTACCGATTTGCCAGTATATCTCTCTTTCGATATTCATAATATGAAAGAACATCTCAATCCTGGCCAATTTTGCAGCCAAAGTCAACGGAGTCAAATGTTGAACGTTTCTTATGCCGAGAGAAGCTCCTACTTCATAAGCCATATCGAACGTGGCCTAGAATTAAATTGAAGATTAAAAAAATAACAAGTGCCATGAAATTATTTGTAATAATTTTTTGTACTTTTTTAAGTTTAAGTAAACGATAATTTGCCTTGATATTTTTTATTGATAAGTATTGTTAAGTCAATTATTAAATCAATTATTTCGATAATATTTTTTAGTAATTAAACTACTGTAGTAATATCACGAATTAAATTGATAAGTAATTTTCTAATAATTTGATGCTCAATCAGGCATCTTATTAAAAAGGATGTTATAAGTTGAAAAACTGTAAATAAACAGTTTTGACTGTTATGGCCATTACTTCTATTTCTTATTGTTGAATTTTCAAATGTACGATGAGTAAGATTCTTACTGTTAATATTTTTTGAGAGTAAAAGTATCAAAGATATAATACTCGCCAATTTCTCATATATTACTAGCATATGCATAACGGTATTGCCATTCGTGTCCTGCTTATCAGGATCCGCACCTCTGGCTAATATAAGCCTGTAGCACTCTTCCTGACCGAGACATGCGGCGAAGCTTAACGGATATTCTCCCCAGTATACATAACTATGGACATAATGATAAGATAGATCGTCTAACTTTATTGAATAGACATGTAACATTACATTACATTCTCGATATGGCGCTCGACAAGATACGTTAAAATCTCGGATGAACGAATCCGTTTCGTAGAATTTAATCTCGATATTTTATTTAGAACTCGATTTATTTAGAATTCGAAACAAATGTTTAAAATTAATGATTTAATTAAAGAATCATAATAAAATTTTTTTTGTTTCGTCGTTAAGCGAGAAGTAACGATAATCTAATGTCGTTTTCGAGGAAAATAATACAGTATACCCGTTGTAATTGGTTTCCGATGAAACACACACCCACTCGTGATCCATATTGTCAAACCTCGACGCCTTCTGATCTTCTGGGCACATGAAGTTGCCGAAACACCTCTCGTGGATAATGCGCGGATCGTCTGCTCCGCTGTCGAGAAGGAACTTAACCATCGATGGATCCTCGTTTACAATAGCGATGTGCAAGACATTCTCTCCTAAATCCGAAATAAATTCGAAATAAATATAAAACTGTGAGACTGAAAAGATGCAAATCTTTTTTCAACTAGATTACATTTTTATGAATTAAAATGTCATATGTTATATATAGGATGAATCATAAGTATATTTTAAAATTTCATAAACACGTTCCTTGATAAAAAGAAAGAATAAATGTCTCTACGAACATTAGATCGCAAATGTTTCGTTATCGAAATAATGAAATCCTGTACATTTGCAATAATATTTTTACAATAATGTGTTTTGTAGATAGATTTATGTGATCTGAATTCAAAAGAATTTCTTGATTAGAAAATCATAAAAGTCGTGGGAGTCCCCTTGAGGGAATAAATGATTTACCTCGGAAATGCTAATCATCCATTATGCAAGCAATATTCTATGAATAAATAATTTAACCAGAATGCTTATCGAGGAATTTATCGATAGCGGATATTCCACACACAATTTATAGACTGCCTTATGAAGAAGATTCAATAACAGCTTTAATTCATAGCTTTTAATCTATTCCATAATCATAATCAATGATTATCATAACAATCGCAGGAAAACTCAAACTTACCATAGTACTCGTCGCTTAGATAAATATCGTTTATAAGCTTCGGATAGAAACGCAACAGTCGTTTTGCCAAATCAGCATGAATGGCAGTCGCGTGCAACATGCACAAATGCAAGATAGTTTCGCCAACAGCACCTCTGTCGCTTAAATTCCAACATACCAGTCTATATTTGCTTTTATCTACCAAGAATATTTATTGGTCAGATAAATTCTTATACAACTTGCAATTCTGCAGATAAATTGTAGAAATGTTGCTTGCGTAATTTGACGATGTATATCATAACCATCAGCAAACATTAACTAACAAACATATAACTGTTTATTATAATTTTCCACTTAAAAAATTCTAATAAAAAATTACGCAAACCAGATGATAGTTGTTAACAATTAAAATTTATCGAAATCTAATACATATAATATACAAACATTTCGACCTTATCAGGTCATCTTCAGTGTCGTACAATATAAATGAGTAATTTAATTATTCTACAAAATTTTCAATTTTCAAAGAATTCATATCATGTCAATTCTTTCAATAATTAAAGATGATATATCATGACAATTAAAAAATGCCTCATTGCAACTGTATACGTCATTAGGTTGTCGTTTCGACTTACAAAGGTCGATAGATGTTGGCTATTCCAAAACTTAGATCATATATGAAAACTAGAAGTTTGAAGTATCCCAATTGTAACAAGTTCACAATTCACATCAAAAATTGAAAAAATTGTTCATCGCTAGAAAGAGATCGTTATGTTTAAAAATTTTTAACTAAAACATTTTTTCCATTTAACAATACAATTATAATATAATGTATTGTATGATAATTATATAATATGTAATAGTTATATTGATAAGTGATAAATTATTAATTAACAATTATGTTACTATTATAATTGGTGTTTGTTGGGAAAGAAGTTTAACTTCGTTATGTTATTACCTATCTTGGCCTCATCAACTTCCTCATCGCCCATGTCTTTATCGATATCATAATCAGCTGGATTTTCCATGGCTTTTAAAGGCGGCAGCTGCACAGCGCGAAAGAAAAATTATTTGAAGCACCGATATCGAAGCTACCAATTATGATAGTATAATAGCGAAATTGATCACGTACCATTTTATGCCGCGGACGATCTTTATTTCGTAGAAGAACTAATTTGTCCACTGGTATCCACTTGCCTTTTCCCTTGTTGTACAAAAACGGTTCAACTTTGGTTCTCATCGCGTGATCCAACTCCGCAAACTGTTTGGTCTGCGTGGCTCTTTTCATCATGTCCACCAACAATCCGCCACCTACAAACCTTGCTAGATAGCTAAATATTGAACTTGCGAAACAGCCGACAAAAACAAAGTATATAAAAGTTGCTTCTTAAAATGAAAAGAAAGTAAAAAAAAATATACAACGTTAATGTGAGTTCAGTCAAACGCAGTTAGTAGGGTGCAAAAAAATTGAGACTTATTTAGAAATAATTCATAATAAAATTTCCGACTCAAAATGATTATTATAAAATGTCAAAACTTTTTGCAACATTGCTCACCATGTTTAGGAATCCTACATAAATATTTAATAATTCAATTAAATTAATTATAATAGATGAATTTAGACCAACCAGAATAATATAATTAAATAAAAATAATTAAATAAAAATATAATTAAGTAAAAGAAAACCTATATTGATCAAATCAGAGCTTGAATATTTTATGAATATTTTATGAATATTTATATTCGGTGTCTTCAGACACTCATTCGGCTACCATTCATCGTCTGACAATCGTCCGATGTCGTATGTTAGTTTTGTGACGTCGTCCGATAGTCGACTGTCCGGCGCGACTGTGTTGTGCCATTCTACTCATTTACTAAAACTTAAGCATTGCTTGACTCCAGCAGGAAATCATCTGCATGTACCGCAGGTTTAATTTGATTTTGCGTCAGAAATGAAAGATACTGCATGAAAAATTATGGCTCCCGCAAACAGGATGCGGTAATGCTTACCGTCAAGCAAAGTTAGCGCAATAACCAATTATTCTTTCGCTTTTATGGTAAAGAAATAAACTGATTGGCTCTCGCTCTCTGATTGAATTTCCGCCGCGCGATAAGCCACGTGTAGAGGATTAATTAAGATGCTTTTTTATATCGACACTTAACACTTATTTTTAGCATCAAAATAAGTCAAAATTGATGCTTGATATTCGTCAATTTTTATTACATGACTTATTTTAACGCCGAAAATGAGCGTCGAGCGTCGGCGCGATTTTGAAAAGACACCTTTAACCAATGCGGGAGATCCCCGTCGAAAGTCGGCGCGAATTTCGGAAAGCTGGCGGTGATTCGAGAAAGTTCGCGACGATTCACCGTCGCGCGACCACACAGAATTAATTCGGCGGACGGCACGTGGACGCGCGTTGCGTCACGAGTGCAGGTATTTGGATCGTGTCGAGTGCTCGAGAGCTATATCGGACACACAGACATTAGAACTCCATCAGCGATGGAATCGGTGCGGTGACTCAAGGATGATAAATACGGGAGAGGCGGAAGAGAGCAAAGAAAGCTCGGCGGCCCTCGAACCGTCTCAATTGGCGTCAATTCCGCGCGCCGCGTCGCTAGAAACGCATGTACCGTGATGGCATTCCTATTTTCGCGGTCGAAGAGCCCTCGGCGTTTTCCGGCGCTGGTTAAAAACAACACGTGCAATTACATTGCGCATTGTAAATCAGTAAATGCTACCTGTCAACTGGTGATGTCAGAACCCAAAGAACACATCAAGTCTAGAGAAAGTAAAAATGATGATTTTTTATGATGTCCTGAATGTCAAAATGATGATTTTTTTGGTTACAAAATTATTTAACTGTTTATCAACGTTAAGAATCAAAATAAAATCATTTTTTATTAAATTGTGTATTCTCTTTAGAAATATTATGAGGGAAAATCAGAAAAGACGCTGAAATCATCGTTACTTTTTTCTTTTTTCAGACGACATATCGCATAATTGTCACAGTAACTCGGTCTTAGAACTTCAGTCTTAGAATTTTTATCTTCGGTATCTGGCATGAAACGGTACATCTCATCGATATAAATGTATAATTGTTGATATAATTGTTATAATTATTAAAAATATTATTGTAAATTTCGTGTTCAACGAATGAAATGATAAAAAATTTTGTTTGTTTTTTTAACTTATTATTTTGATCTATATTTGTTAATCATTTTCAGTTTTAATTTTTATTACTCTTAAAAACTCAGAATTTATGCAAATCAATGATCTAATGACACACATTGTGCTGATTCCAACAGAATTAACATTGAATCGATCGTACTTTGAACCAAAAAAATAAAATCACGATCTTAGTTTATCTCTTACAAAACAGATCCATGAAAATATTATAAGAAACAACATAACTTGGTTGACATGCAAATCCTACTTTAGAAGTAAGGCTGTAGCAATTGTATCACAACTTGCATAATAAATTATATTTGCGGAATCATTCTTTGCTTCGAGAGCAATATGCATGAACATGCGTTTGCTCTTCTTATACACAAAAAATTAGACAAGACATGCGCATTTGGACTATGAATGGACGGATTATAAATGGACTATAATAAATCGACTATTGAGACGAATAAACATTATAATAAATTGTTCTGAAGATTAAAGTGAAGTGATAATAAATTGTTTTGAAGATTAAAGTCTCGAAACGTTTAATTGTATTGTAAATAAAAGATAAATCAATTAGGACCTTATCCACGCCTATATTTTCATTAGTCCTTGTTTCTTTATAAATAAATTGTTCCATTTTCAACTTTAATCTTTAACGCACTTAATTTTATTCTACAAGTCCAGTTATACACGCATAAGCTTAATATATTGTTATCATGCAACTTACGGAGTAACCGAATTCCAAAAGGATATTAAGAATCATGTACACGCAACAGATGTCCACATAGTTTTTTAAGAGATATCCTAAGAATGTTTAGAGGACGTTCTACATCCTAAGGACGTCCTCAGGACGTTCCTCGGAAAATTGCAATAGGAGTTAGATCGGAATTTCAAGGAGTCAAAAACTTGACACAACAAAGGCAAGTCTTCGACTAATAAAATATTAGTTATTAGTATCAACAAGTAGTTATATAATTATATTATAAATATTTAAATTACAATTAGAAGCTCTATTATAGTGAATATAGAAACTCTATTATATTATACATAGTGTACCTTTAAGCCAACTTGCTCATTATTGAATTAATTATTAAATATTATAGCTTTAATTTTATCTGCTTGAAATCAATCAGTTTTTAATATTTCTTTTTCTTATAACAATAAAAAAAATATTGATATTTTATGATTTTGATAAAAATGAAAATATTTTTGTTTTGTTGCATAACAAACAGATAAAAGATATAAGCTAATTGTTCAAGTTAATATTGTACATACCATTATTTTAATTATGTTTATATAATTTCAAAAAAAAATATAATGTACACTTATAACGTTCAATAACGATCTCAACTCTAATATAGAGAAATTAGAGACAAATTTAAAATAAACAAATTTAAATCTTATGGTATATTACTAGACTTATAAATTATTTATATTTTTCAAAAAATATTTACTATCTTTTTAATAGTTAAAAGAACATAATATTGTACTTGGTATCATAATAAAATTTATATAATAAAAGTTATATAATAAAATTTAACTTACTAACTAATAAAAAATTTATTTATGCTAATTTTCTTTTGCTTATTTAAATACAAAGGCACACTAATAGGAATACATACAGTAATAGAGACAGTTATCCTAGTCTGTCAATCTTAATGAGATTCTTGGATACAACGTGTAACTAAAGAGAAAGAACACCTTAAGAACATTCGGCGTCACGCTGATAAGTGCTATCAGAATGCTATCATATAATTAATGAAATCAAAAAGACATATATACATATTTCCTTCTGTGTCCCAAAAATTTTAATTATTTCTCTTTCAATATTTCATATAAATTTCTTAAACATTGATCATGCTATATTTTTATATAAAGTTATGTTCATAAACTTACATAAACTTACTTATTAATTAATTTTAATTGATTTGTGATTTATTTGATTTTAATAGATGATCCTTTTTTTTTAAAAAAAGAATGTTCTACACTATATAGAAAATTATCTTTTGTACACTATAAAAAAAATTATCTTTCGATGTGATTTTTCGTGAAGAAATTAAAGGCAAAAAAAAATAAAATCTATATTTTTATTTCTATATTAAAATTTGTTTTTTCGCTTTTGACAAATATATATCTACTTCACTTTAAGTTCCAAAAATGTATTAGTTACAGCTACAGAAAATAGAACCTATAAAATACAACATATTCTTTTCCCCCCACTTTCCTAAAGACTCTGTCCGACTTTGATTTGATGTGTGAAATTCATGGTGGGACGGCGGAAGAGGTCGTCGGCACATCGGAGCACATGCAACGCCATCTTGTACAGTCTGGTGCAAGTATTGCACGCACCGTCGCGGCAATTGCTGGCGCAAGTCTGTGAGAAGAGCGAGCGGCCGGGATCTCCGTCGCAGCTACTGTCAGTGATTAAACGTGGCACGGTGCGGCCAATACGGCATATCATGGCGCAGTGGAGACAGGAGACGATATTGAAGCTGATCGGTGCATATCGCGCGAAGCGGCTGCTCTGGGATCACAATGCGCCGGACTATACTGATCGAAGCAAGAGAATCTACGCGTGGAAGGAAATCGCCGACGAGGTGCGCCAGTCCCGACTTTATATAAGTTAACCCCGTGCTCGTAAAACTATACTTACACGCGCGTCCTTTTTGAACGAGTCAACGTAAACATTCGTTTCATTTTTCACATCGCAAAAAATCGATCTAAACGTCGCGAAATTTAATAACGTTCTATTTCAACGCATAGATATTAAATTCGATTTTTTCGAAATATATATCTGGAAGTGTTATAAATTAACAAGAAAAAAAAGGAAAAGAGAAAGTTTTATAGAGTTGCGTTATAATTAATAACAGATCGATCATTTTTAATTAACATAAAAAGAGCATTTCATTTTGTGACTCCTATTCTTCGCGTTCTATGTATCACGCAATTTCGTGATGCACGCACGTGCCGGCAAAAGCACGCTAAGCCGGGTGCAAAATACATCTCGCGAGCATATTCCAGACGCGCGCGTCCAACACTTGCGCAAGCCGTTGCGCAATGTTGGCGCATCGCGAGCGCATCGAGAGTCTTTACCGCCGCCGCGCGCCGTTGTAAACGGAAAGTGAATTTCTCGTAGCATAGAAACCGCGTTTGCGTAACGATTCGCGCAAAAAGCATCTACGCTTCACTTATTTATTACCGGATTGCATAACGCGTCTTTGAATTCACGTTGGGAGCGTGTTTTCGTAATACGACGTGAATATCAAAAAGAAAAACAAATAAAAGAAAAATTGAAAACAAGAATATACGGCGCGCTCTTATCTCATTGGGGTTTGCACTTGTCAGCTCGGATGCGACGTGATGACGGTGGAGAGAAAACTGAAGAGCTTGAAGACTCACTTTATGTCGGTCCACAAAGCGTACGCGAAACGCAGGCTCAAGGCTGATTCGAATCCTGGTAGTGTCATCAAGCCCAAGTGGTTCGCTTACGAGGCCTTGTCTTTCCTGAATAAAGGGCGCTTGCTGCGAATCAATCGCGAGACGCCGAATGTGGAAAAGCAGGTGCGCCACAAGCTCCCGTGAATATTCTCGCGATTCCCTTTCGTACAATTAGCATACGATTAACAATGATATAATTAAAATTAAAATTAATATATTCTTTTAGAATGAAAACCCTTTTAGAATAAATCTCACTGTGAAGAGTGAATTTTCACCCTTAAAGATTAAAAATTGAGCCATTCTTTACACGGAAAGAATGATTTTGTTGAAATATCTAAAATACTGATCTGAAATAATGTAAATCTGAAATAATGTAAATCTGAATTATATGAGATTTCAAGCATGATGAACAATGCTGCAAATAATTTTAACATTCTATACTGAAAAAAAGATATAGTCAATTTTAATAAATATTTAGTTGAATGCTGCTAACTAAATATTTATTAAATATAAAGATATATTTGATACAAGAAATGTTACTTTGATTTAACAATCTTTTTTTCACTAAACAAATATTTATTTATTGTAAGTAAATGTTTAGTTGGCAGTATTGAACTAAAGAAAAAAGAGGATTAGATCAACAGTAAGATTGTTATAATTAATAATTTATATTATAATGTAAAATCTGTATATATTTACTGAAGAGAATTGTTATTATTAAAAGTCGAAACAGTTTTGAGTATTGCTTATATTATTTACATGATATATTCTTTCAAATTCAAAAATTAGCGCAACTAGCTAAGCTCAGATAGCCTCTTGTAATATTTTGAATTATTATTTATTGAAGCTTTGTTGAATGCAATATTAATTTGTCAACAAAATTTATTTTCATATCTGTGTATGAATATATTTTCATATAACTAAATTTTCAAACACTTCAGCAGAACTTCTTTTCTTACAGTTATTAGGTGTACAACTTTGTTTCCGCCGTTTTTTTCCGAAATTCGAGGCTTTATTGTAAAAAACTGGTTATACATTTATGATTCAAAGTATTGTCCATCACTGGCCACTACTCTCTCCTATCTTTCGGGTAGCGTACGAAAAAACTGGTCATCTTTTGAGGCTATCCACGAATCGATCCAATTTTTTATTTCTTCATAAGACCGGAAGTGCTGGTCAGCCAGGCCGTGTGCCATTGATCGAAACAAGTGATAGTCAGAGGGAGGAACGTCTGGAGAATACAGCGGGTGGGGTAGGACTTCCCATTTCAACGTTTCCATGTCTTGACCACTTTCGCAACATGGGGTCGAGCATTGTCATGCTGCAAAATCACTTTATCGTGTCTCTCGTTGTATTGCGGCCGTTTGTCTTTCAATGCTTGGCTCAAACGCATTAATTGCGTTCGATACCGATCGCCTGTGATTGTTTCAATCGGTTTTAACAGTTCATAATACACTACGCCGAGCTGGTCTCACCAAATACAGAGCATGACCTTGGATGTCAAAATCACCGTTCTTGAAGCGTTGAAACCACTCACGACACGTTCTTTCACTAATAGCGGCCTCACCATAAGTATTTGAGAGCCTCAGCCGCAGATTTCTTCATATTGAAGCAAAAAATTAAAACCTCCCGCAAATGACGAAAATTTGGCTCGTAAACTGACATTTTCAATCAAGAATAACTTTATGATGCAGACACAAATCGACTAATGTTTCTATAAGGTTATGTTGACAGATGCCCAAGTTTATTGTATGACGTCTATGATTTATTTATTTCGACCACCACTTACCGTTAAAGCCATCTATAGGAAAACGGCGGAGGCAAAGTTGTACACCTAATAATTTTTTTTGAGTATCGCGAACCGCGGTACTTCATTACTCACAAAATGGAATCATTTGTGTTTAATTAATTCACATGTCTTCCTTTTAGAATCCCGTACCCATCTCTAATTGGAAGCAGCAGGTATATTTCAATTTTTTATATATTAATTTCCAATAAACCAACTAACAGTACCATTACATCAACATTATAATTTTCTGTTTAACAATATTGTATTACGTACAACATATTTTATATTACATTTATATTATTGAATGAGAAATTATAATATTGATATAATATTATTGTTAATTGATATTTACGAATTATATTGGATTAAAGAAAAAGTCTTTTTATAAATTGATAAAAAGATCTTTCTTCATCAATATCTTCGTTAAAAATTATCAAAATTTAAATTAAAAAAAAAGGGTTAAAGAAATCTCTACTTTCGAATGATTATTATATTTTTTGAATTTATGTGAGTTTGTAATTTTTACATATAAGAAACTACAAACTGAAAAAAATAAATTTTTTTTTCACTTTGTAGATCTTTGTAGCGTGCCCAATAAAAATTTGAGCAAATTTTTGATTATTTATCGTGAAAATTTGAAGCTTTCTCTACAAAATCGTTTTTTTAAAATGTTCCTATAATTTTTTTCCTTTTTTTTTGTTCCTCAGTTATTTACGGAAGTAAAAAGGAACATTCTGATTTATTTCTGCTCGTAACCCCGTTAAAAATTATCGTATCGCAATTAAAAGAGCACGGATTAAATACAGCGGAAACGTTGCTCTATCTGATGATGTAATTACGAATTTTTTAAAATAAAATATATGGTTGCTAAAAAAAGTTCTTTTTATCAACTTATAAAGGGACTTTTTTCCTAAATCAATATTATAAAAATTGTGTAGCACATTATTAACATTGTATAGAGTTCTTGAGACCTCCTAACCAATATAGTATACATGTCACGAAAACTTTCAATCTATACCTGCTTGTAAAGATTCTCGGTCCTATCGACGTCACTTTTTCTTTTCACAATTTTAGGAGACTCCGTCAGGTCGTGATGAATTTACGGTTTTTGCCGAGCACGTCGCCATTCGGCTGAAGAATATAGCGGACGTGCGTGCAAGACTCGTCGCACAGCATCAGATAAATAACATCTTGTTTGAAGCCGAGATGGGAAAGTATAGCATGCAGACTTCCTTCGGTTCGGACAATCCGGAGATTATGGAACACTTGGATGAACCCTCGACGTCGAACGAGGAGAAAGTGATGATAAATAATATTCCCCACGCGATCTAATCGAATCTTTTTCTTTGTGAGTGCAATCTCGGAGTTATATCTCGGAATTTTCGTGAACAGCTCATATATGATGAAAGAACGATTTTGTTGAAATAATATAAAATTGAAAAATTTAATTAAACACATACAATAAAAATATTTATATAAAAGAATCAAGCATAATGAACAATGCAATAACAATTTTTTATATTCCAGCAATCAATTTCTGGTATAATTATTTTTATAATCAATTTTTCTTACATACTTATTTTCGTAATAAAATTATTTATTTACAAATTTGTATTTAGATAAAAAAAAATGCAACAAAACTGTTCTTTTTGTATACATCTCGTGTTCATGTTATCTACGTGCCGTTCGATTTTTACGGCGCAATCGTTGATAATGACAGTGATCTCTTTTGTTACTCGCCGTAAATAATGGTGAATGACGAAAGCCATCGGTTTTAACGATAGGTTTTCCAAAGACCGCGAGAACGTTTGGCATGTTGCTGAATCTGCTCTGCCAGACGTAACTCTATTTATGTGCCTTCGTTTTGCCCAGCATGTCATATTCTTCGTCGTTGCAAACCGCGAAAGTCGTGTCAAAAGCCAGCTTTTGTCGAGGCGGCCAATATATGCTGACAACGCGAAATGCACGTCAGAAATCGGCAAAATGCTGCGCTTTCATTTTTTCACTCTTGTATATTTCAAGTGTAAAACAAAGTAGATATAATATTCATTCATTTTCATACATACTATATGTATTTAGCGAATTGTATTCATTTTATTATTAATTATATTAGTAATTATTTTATTTTATTCTCACAAATGAATTCATTTTAATTGTAAAAATTAAATAAATAAATTGATTACTATATTGTACGTTTGATTATTTCACTCACCCTTCAAGTCGACTAATTTATAGAGCAGGATGGACGACGTATCCGTTTGCTTCTTCACGCCGCTCGTAACATTGCTCTCGGTATTACCCATCGTTTACAAACACTTCACTTTCAATGTTTAAGTGCCTGTAGAGGAGATGAGCTCTCGTATATCGAATGTGCGGCACAGTATGCAACCGATAGGAAATTGATAAACGCGTCTGTTTGGTTGCCAGGATACCGCAGTCGATTATCGATTAAACGGACCTCTAGATACCTTTTGCTTTTGAACTCACGGCGAAATTTGATCAATTTATGCAATTTACCACGCTTTCTATTATTCCACTTAACTGAATTATGTAATATATTCTCTTCATTTATCATGAATCAAGAAATGATCGGCTTTAAGACGGAACTTAAAATCGTCGAAAAGGAAAACCGCAAAAGGCTCCGCAAATTTGACGGCGGAAAGAATTAATTAATTAAATCAGAACTTAAAAGAGAATTTGATAGAGGAAATCCTGTTCTTGCGGCTCCACAGGCTCCTGTGTCCGAAATCCGCAAGAATTATGACTTACGTCCATTTCTATCAACTTTAATCTCGGTTTAACTTATTTACTTTTTGTATTTTTTTCCAATTCTAAGAATTAGAAAAAGTTAAATGTAAATAAAATTGAGATTAAAGTTAATGTATATTAGTAGAAATGTAAATATTGTATTGATATTTTATAATTAATAATAATTAGTAAAAAGGTAAAATCGAGACTAAAAATAATCCTAATTGTAACACAAACGCAGTATTGAGAAATAATGTACAATTAATATTAAACATTGGATAAGAATTGAAATCTCGATATTGATCCAGTAAAGTAGAATCATATTTCGCCTAATCATATTTAGCCAATATTGATACAATATTGGACCAATATTGAGGATTAAATTTTATCCAATATTTAATATCGGCAGTACATTGTTTTCCAATATTTTGCTAGTATCGGGAAATAATGTTTTTTACAGCCTAGATGGAAAAATTTTGCTGAAATTTCATTGAAGTTCCGCTGAAATTGTTCTTCGTTTCGAAACACTTTTCAGTGAAATTTCAGAAAAATAAAATTCATCAATCCAATTTTATTGCTAAAATAAATATTACTGATTAGCATATTCCAGAGAATACACGATAACATTATAATCTACATTAATAGAGAAATTACATTAATAGAAAAATGAATATTAATTTATATCTATTAAAACATGTGTTGATAAATTCATCAAACGTAATCAATTGATTGTAACAGAGAAATAACGAAATATATATAATGAAAATAAATTAATGAAAAGAAACAAAGTAGCCAATAAAAGCTTACGTGGTGACTCTTGTTATTGAACAATATTTATTGCTACAATGTAACATACGACCCTCAATTATATGTAAAAATGCAAACGTTTCGACAGATTCTGATTTTCCTCAATACAAACAAAACCACGGAAAATTATTTATTGGAAAAGCGATGCTAAACACAATTACTTAGCATCAACAACGCGTGGGCTTTTATTGTTACTACTTTGTTTCTTTTTATTGAAATTCATACAAACGTATTGAATAATAAAAATAATAGGAATTAATTTATTATATCGGCGTTGCTTTACCATATCAAAACAGTCGCGCCGCTTCGATAAAATCGACGTTATCATTTAAGTGTTATCGCGTTTTAATAATATAATTTATACAAACATTATATATGAGATTTCTCCATGGCTTTATTTTCCAAGCAAGATTGAAGAGAAGAGAGGGTAGCGAATTATAGTTGACAGATTTATAATGGTGAAAATCAAGCTATCTCGTGTCGCGCAGGCCATCGTTTTCATACACATCATTACTCAAAGAATGTAAGGTTTGCGAGAGACATCAATGTAACAAAAACGTTAACACCGTTTAGGCGTGTCTCGTTCTTCGCAAGTACATCATAACAACGCGCGATTTTGATAATTCATATTAGAGTAGATTAATAAATCGGCGAAGTACGAAATTGTTGGCTAAACAACGAGAGATGTAAATTTTCTCAAACGTTTGACGTGTATTAGATTCGCGATCCGCAATTTCATTGAAGTTTTGGATGTATACTTCATGAAATACATAAAAATTAGTAAATCAACAAATGTATATAAAAGTACGTTTAATAAAAAAATCCTTTGCCCTCTCGAGTTGAAAATTCTACTCCTATTTTGAATCTTAATTTTAGAACGTAGATCCTACGATTATAATAGATTCTGATCTATTTAGAAAATATAGCTGCTACTTTGTTTCCAAATGATAGTTTTCGGAAAATTTCCTATTTTTTAGAGATTTCAGAAGAGATTTCAAACAAAATTTCTTAGAATATCTCTTCTCTATAAATTCTTTACAATTCTTTACAAACAGCTAGATCCTTTAATTAAAATTTCTTATATATATTGGGTTGTCCGAAAAGTTCATACCGATTTTGAAGGAAAATTGAAACGCAGAAGATTTAAAATTTAAATTTTAGTATACATTTATTAAATTTAAATCTTTTGCGGCACGAACTTTCCGGACAACCCAATAACTTATCCGATATTCCTAGTAGCACAAATCATTGGCACAATATTGGCGTAAAATTAGTCACTAATATTGGCTCGCGTTTGAAAATAGACGCCTTGTGTTCTATAACTAATATTGAATTTCAATATTGACCCGATCTGATATGTTCTGTGCGATTATTATGAAAACGCGGCGTACTAGACGCCTGTCGTTTGATAAAATTTGCATCTCTCGTAATTAGATTCTTGCCGCTATGCTATGAAGTTTTCTTTCGTTCGATTGAAAAGCCGCGAGTAATTTTTGCCTTTGCATACCTAAGATATGACCGCGCTTTAATTTAGACTCGAATGCTTCTAGACGGCGCAATACCGCAATTGATCTTACGTGTTAAGCAGTTATAAATACGCTTATGAGCCGTAAGCCACATTTACGTCGGCTTACTGAAAATCAGGCGTACATGAATGTACAATATCTTGAGCAGGAAATTAGATTCTATTATTACGTCGATGGTCTAGGACAGAATATGAATTCCATTTGAATCCGAAAATGCTTTCGACGTGCCGGATTCAATCTGCAATCTCATTGAAGTTTTATGGATACATACCTCATGAAGTACATGTGTACATCTTAAAAATTAACAAGTTTATATAAAAGTTTGTTTAATAAAAAAATTCTCGTTGCTGATATGTTCCGTGCTATTATAATAATAAAAACATTTTTTTTATTACGGAATTTTAGGAAGAGAAAAAGACAGAGAGGATAATATTAGTAAAAGATGGATAAGTAAATAAATAGATAGATAAATAGATAAATAAAGAGGGGAAAGGAAGGAAGGAGAGAAAGAGAGAGAGAGAGAGAGAGAGAGAGAGAGAGAGAGAGAGAGAGAGAGAGAGAGAGTAGTTATATTATATATATATATATTATAGTAGTAGTATATTAGTTAGTACGTAGTTAGTTGTTACGTTTAGTTAATTTAATTATAGTATTA
>NW_012130068.1:6129057-6139346 GCF_000143395.1 Atta cephalotes | reverse complement strand
GAGAGAGAGAGAGAAAGAGAGAGAATTTTAATATTTATTCAATGTTAATATATTATAGTGTGCAATATTGTAGCATTGCTTTTGGATTTAATTTATAGCTAATATTGGCTTTATATTGGGTTATGTAGGCAATATATTCTCAATACGTATCAATAAATTCAATATTTAATAAATATATCTCTAATAAATTATGTTATTATTAGAAAAGAAGAGAAGAACGAAGAGGGTAGGAGATAGATAGATACATAAATTTATTAGAATGTTCCAGGACAAACCAACTAGAATATACAAAAAAATAGATATTAAAAAAACAAAAGCAGCAATAAATAAAAAAGAGAAAAAAAAAGATAATTACAATGAAAATGAAATAGAAAAAAGCAAATAAAAAGCAATAATTATAAAGAACATGAGAAAAATATACAAAAACATAATATAAAAAAATACGATAAAATAAAAAGAAAACCAAAAATAAAATGAGAACGAGACAGAACGCTTGATGTAAAAGTTGTTCTTTATAGCTGAACTTCATATCTTTCATTTTCTTTCTCTCTTTCTCCAATGTCTGATTGTACCTACCTTGAATGTGGAGAATATAATGTAATGTAACTAAGCAATTGTATAATTTATGTGTATTTTGAGAATAGACACAAAGGAACAAAAAAAATTCTCACGACGAATTATCGTGAATGAAGGCCCCGGAGGGATTCGAACCCTCGATCTCCTGTTTACTAGACAGGCGCTTTAACCAACTAAGCCACGGCGCCTAGTTGACTTCAACTTTGTAATAAAGCTATATAAGGTACTCAATATGAAGGCTATATTCCGATATTGATTTAATAATAAAGTAAACAATTTTTTTGTTACTTTTTGATTGGTATCAGTAAAGAATAAAAAGAAGAGAAAATCGACAAAGTTACGATATAAAATCGAAAAATTTATAAAAAATAGACTTGATTAGTTTAATATCTAGAATCAAATATCGCGATAATGAAAGAAATTTCATTTATATAAAAATATACAATAATTTATCGGTGACAATAATCCGTTTATACAAAACGCATGCGTGTTTTGGAAAACGCGGGAGTCATAATTCTTTCCGCAAGAACATCCCGTTACGATGTGAATAGCCTATATATACTACATCGGCAAAAATTTATGGATACATAAAAACGATCCTCCCTGTGCGTGACCCATATTTTCAGGGGCGTTAAAACTTGCAACATGCCGGCGAAAAGAAGATACGATCTATTTGTGAGATATGAAATATATGGACGCGCGCGAGAACGATGCAAGCTGCCGCCTGTCGTTCCGAAACGAGGTGTAACATAATCAAAGTGAAATATGGGTACGCGCATTAAACAAACGACTGACCGAAAGGAAATGAGAATTTCAAGTCGCGTTGAAACTCTTAGTGAAGAGAAATATACGTAATGCGAAAAAATGGGGAAACAAATCGCTCGCTTTCAAGATCTTAATTGAATTTTGTTAAGTTTTCAATTTCGCATCTACACAGAAAAAAACGATTTTGCTGAATCATCTAAAATTTAGATCTGAAAATAATTTTGTTGGACTATCAAAATAATTACGTAAAAATCTCAAGCGAAGATGAGCAATGTTGCAAAAAGTTTGACGTTCTTGTAATCAATATCCTACATAAATGTTTTGTTAATTCAACAAAATTATTTTCTGTATTTAGTTAAATTTTTAGATATTTCCAATAAAATCGTATCTTTTTCGTGAATAAAATATGGGCATAATAAATGATGCTTTACAGCGTCGCGATCCATCAGAACAAAAAGTCAAAATGATTATTAAAAGTTACTTTTTGACTAGTTAGGATTTATTTTAACATGATTTTGATGTCGTCGTAAATAAATATATAGAAAGTCTTATCAATTAAATTTTTATACGTTTACTTTGTAGGTTAAAATGTTGAAATATTGGCACATAGTTTAGTTCCACGACCTACACCTATATTCGATCTAAATTTGATCTAAACACGATAAATAAACTATTTACACTGTCGCGACCTTCATGTTTAGATCTGATGACTACATTTACATCGTGCCTTTAATCCGCAACTTACACAAGGTGTTCTTGTTTATACTATAGATTAAATAGATATCGTATAGGTCGCGGACTAACCGCACGGTGTACACGTAGCCAATATAGAATACAATATAGGATCATGAACTGAACATAACGATAAACTAGACTATTATCTGTTGTTCTGCTTGAGAACTTACATAATATCTGAACTTTCTATTTCTCTTAAACTGAACAATTCTATTTTTTGTAAATTTCTCGAGTTTAATTCATAGTTTTGTTAACTTTTTGTATTTTTAGTTTTGATTATCATTAACAAAAATTGAGGAAAATTGAATATTTTACTGAATATTTTACTTGAAAAGATTGAATCGATTATTATTTTAGTTTTTTTTGATAACTCAATCCAAATAGCTAAGTGACATTAAATAACATTTTAATAACGTCATTAACGTCAATAAAACGTCATCATTAATGTTATCTTAGAATTATATTTTTCCAATAAATTATTTGCCATTAAAATATCGTTATTAAAATATTATCTTAATATATTTTAGCAATAAATTATTCGAAATTTTTAATATTCTTCTTAACATTAAATTATACTATCTTGATCAAAAAGTTCCCGGAATTCATTCAGAAAATTCAAAATACAAGTTTTATTCATCAAAAGTGATATTGTCCCCTTCAAAGTACTCTCCATCGACTGCAATGCACTTATGCCAGCACTTGATCCAGCTCTCGAAACATTTCTGAAACTCTATTGTCGGTATAGTCATCAGAGCCATCTTCGATTTTTCCATTACCTCCTTTCGGCTGTTAAAACGCGTTCCCCGTAATAGTTTTTTTATGCCACTCATAAACTGTTTTCTTTAGAGTATCACTGCCGAAACAATTTCCCAACATTTTCACACCAATGAGTCCAAGATTTTCATATCATTAAATCCATTTTTAACATAAAATTTAATACAAACTCGTTGCAAATTCAACTCCATTTTTAAAACTGTAAAAAATTGAAAATACGTGCAGAGGTAGATGTACTCAAGCCGGCGTAACTTTTACAAATGTCAAGCTATGGTAATAAAATTTGGTGGGAATGTCAATGATAGATGTGGCAACCTAATCAAAAAAACAGAACTCAAATCAGTTGACTTAAAGCATCACCTGGTGGTAATTCCGGGAACTTTTTGATCAAAGTAGTATTAATATTCTTATAAGAAGCTTATTAGCATCAACATTGTTAAATTTCTTATTTTATTTAATTTAGAATATTATTGGTTTTGTTCATGATTACAAGACTGAAAAACATTTCAGCACATGGTTGCAAAATTGAATATATATAAATTTATACTAAAATATTAAAGCATTAAGATCCACCAGACCGAAAATAAGGATTTCTTTTAATTAAAATTATCTGATACTTGAGAATATATTTAATAACGCAATATATATAATTTAATTTTTGTTAAAAATTATTGTTTATTTCCTTGTTAATCAAACTTATTACTTTTCGGGTCGATCAGTTTGGCTTCTGAGAAACTCATTCGCGTTTTTTGATGGAAAATTAACTTGTTAGACAGTTACATCAGTTTCTACTCTCACATAATGCTTATCACATCGCGCAATCTTGAGCGTTTTCTCGATTATACGAATGACGGCCCTGGTTACGCACCGTTTATAACTGAATCAAATGGATATTTTTCGGAACAAGTTCCGGATGAGATGACAGAAGGAAATGGCGAAAGAAAAAATAGCCGATGTGCAATTAATTTAATGTAATTAGAAACAGAACGAGAATCGTCGCCAGTATTCTCGATGATTCTTCCGATTCATAAGAGAAAATTAATTCCGTTAGTCTCTCTTATTTTGTCGATTTTATCTTGTTATATAAACAAGAAATCATTTATGCATTTATATATCGATCGAAGCAGAACATAATTACCAAGGCTGATAAGAAAAATATGCGACATCATTATTACTTTTTTCTCGAAAACCGACTAATACAATAAAACAATCACGTGTGGTTAACGAATGACATATTAAAAGTTATATTTATACTCATTTGTACAAGAATAAAATAATTAAAAAAATTGTTTCATCAAAAATGACAATTTTTTTAACTATTTTGTTGTTATGCATCAAATAAGTGATATAAATGCAACAAAGAATGACAAAAATAAAAAGGAAAAAGAAAAAAATTTGCTTTAGAACTACTTACTTTATTCTATAATCAAATTACATCAAAATTGTGTTTTAAAATTGAAATTACAAAATATATGTAATATAATTTCAAAATTTCAAAATTTAAATTTAAAACATTTAAATTTATTTATTTTCTGAAAAACTTCTATTTTTTTATTTTTAACAAATAAGTTTGTATTAAATATAGATGTAATAAAAATAGATTGCATTTTTCTATTAAATTGTTACTTCGATTTAGAAAGATTGAAGTAATTTGAAATATATCATCCTCTTTCTTTTTAAAGAATCGAGTTCAAGAAATACATCAATATGTTTAATTCTTTCTAATGGAATATAGAAACTAAGATTTAAAAAAGCGCAGTCTAGATTTATTATATATATACAATATTAAATAATAAAATTTGAATGGAACACACGGTATTCCCTTATATACCTTTTAAAGAAAGAACCTCATAAGAAGTGGCTCGTTGGTCTAGGGGTATGATTCTCGCTTAGGGTGCGAGAGGTCCCGGGTTCAAATCCCGGACGAGCCCGTTTTTTTTAATCTTTTTTTTTCCTTTCACTTGCATATAGATTACTATTCAAAATTCCATTTAAGATATCTACAATTTTTTATTTTTTATTTATATGAGATTTCAGATATTGAATATTTTTAGAGCCAGTACTTCCTATCACATGTAAATATAGTAGCTGCGCTCAGCAGAAAAAACAGTTTTGTAATTGCTGTAAGATCTTTAATATAATTAGTTATACATTTAGAGCCAATGAGGAACTAAGAATAAAGATTCATCATATTAATACTTAGTATACATAATAATTTTTTAATTGTTCATGTTCTTAATTTTACAAGTATACAAAAATTATTAAATAACTTACATATACTTTAACATGTTTAGAAAATATTTATAAGGTTGTGTATTTAAAAAATTGTATATAGACGTTATAATTAATTAATTGAGGCTCCTAGTATTTCAAAGAAAACAAATGAGCAGGATACGAATAATCCAATTGTATATTAACAATAAGAAATAAAGAATCTTACAATAGTCGCAAAATTAATAATAATAATAGTTGCAAAACTACTTTTTTTTGCTGAACGCAACTAGTGAAAGATTAATCGGTTTATTTACATAGTGTCCGTTTGCCGGCATTCTCGATGAATTCGTCATTGTCAATTAAGCCGCCGGGCAAAATTATCCGACTAGCAGATTATAGTAATCTTTTGTCGACGTGACGATCGTACAAATTTGATAAACATTCTAGTATTTTGCACGTCGTGATTTTACAAACACGATTCAGAAAGTCTTCAGCAAGGCATCAAGAAAAAAATCGTCTTAAATACTTCGAATTTCGAAATTAGATCGCGCGAATAAGAGCAAGGTGAAGACACGAAAATACGTTCATCATTGTTTCTTTTTTTTCACCGTCTGAGCGATATTCTGCATTTACTCGAAAAAATGTCCGCTTTATATTTAGAGATGTTTGTTCACGAATGTCGTTGTTATCAGTACCGGGAATCAACATTTCAGTTGCGTGAATCTATATTTAATCATAATATGATAACAATTCGCAATCTGCATCGTTGGCATCTTTTCGAAGCGGGCGAGTCTATTATTTTATTCGCACTGGATCTAAACTCTATAATCTATAATTTATCCTTAACGATAGGGATGATTACATTTTCACAATTATTATATTTAAAAAATTTTGATAAGGAATCGTTTTGTCTAATTTGATTTGGTTTTTCATTGTTCTTTTACTTTAAGTTATTTTAGTATGTAAAATTACTCTTCTTAATTATATATGCATATTTTTTAGTTAAATTCGGAATTAATGAAGACTCTCTCTGTGTTCAAAATGTATTATGTATAATATATCTTATTAGATTTTATCTATATATATCTTATTAGATTTTATTAAATATATATTTTAATTATTTTTAATATCCAAAATTTGCAAAACATCTCACGCCTATTTTCGCTTATTTTCGCGAAGCATTCTGCGACTTTTCGTTATCGCGAGATATTCTTTGCCATTCTTTTCATTCTTATGTGATGATATCGTCTTCCCGAGATAGCTCATCGCATTTTTTCGCGGAAAACGCGGGCGCGGGTGGCCTTTCAGCGTCCGAATCATAAAGTTTATTCTCTCCGGTATAATCGCCGAGTCTTTGCACGCGTCTCAATAATGATGAATCCTGTCGGAAGTGCGCGGTTTTGGGAGATCCGGTCGACAAAATAAAACCGATATAAATTTCAGCATTTTCATATTACTGGCCAATCTCAAACTCACGCTTCAAATCAGCCAAAAATCAAGATAAATCTTTTTCTCAAAAATTGGTCTGGAATGTAATTTCGAGGTCTCTTGTCGTCGATATCCTGCATCTATATTTATCAATAGAGAGAGAGAGAGAAAGAGAGAGAGAGAGAGAGAGACTCAGAGAGACATACAAGAAATGACTGTCAATTAAATATCCAATTGATATCGAATTCATCGTATCGATGTCGATTCGACATTAATTCAATGAATCATTTCTCACTGGGAATTAACGTCGCGCATCATACATATCCTTCTCTTTGTTCTCAAAACTTATAAATCAGAAAAGAAGAATTTCAGAATTTTCTGTGCTATTTGATAATAATATCTAGATTTTTTGATACATTATATGTATAACGTCTACTGAATTGGATGTCCATATGATGTTGAATTGTTACATGGATAGACGACCTTTTATCTCAGATCAAGTGCACTCACCGAGTGAGTATCAATCGCGGATCCTTAACTATTAATTAGATATACAGACGCTCCTAAAAGTGAGATTAACCAGCATGAGCCAATAGACGCTATCAGCGTCTTCGTACAGAAGTGCTCGATAGCGATGCCGGAGGGTCGCCTGATTCTAGAAATAGGCTCGAAATATAGCTTTAGCCTTATAACTATAGGACTGGTACTTTGAGAAGCTTAAGCCCGATTATACCAACGTTATTTTGATTTTAAGCGAGACTTAAAACTCTTTTTCTCTTTTTTAAGACTTAAAAAAAAAGATGTAAATAACAATCTAATAAAATAAAAAGAATTAAAATGAAAAGAAATGAAAAGAAAAATAGAGAGAGAGAGAGAGAGAGAGAGAGAGAGAGAGAGAGAGAGAGAGAAGAAAGAAAAGGGAGAATTTTAAACCCTGCTTAAGATCAAAATAAACTGTTGGTGCAATCAGACCTTAGTCAACCAATCTCTGGCGCGGCTCCTCGAAAATTTTACGGCATCTCTGAGATAAACACCAACCGCTTAGTTAAAATTTCATGGCAATCATCGCTGGCTCGTCGTGCTGGAAAATACCAGGAAATACCACTTTCGTCCTTCGCCGATATCTACCGCGCGGTTTTCCGAGCGCAATTTCTTCCACTCGCGATTTGCGGCTCGCATACCGTGGGTTTGCCTTGCCGTCTTCGACGGCCGTCGTCATTCCACGCCTTCGTCATCCTGGCGAGGAACGACGGAAGAAGATGCCGCGCGACAAGGAGATCCGGTGGGTGGTAGACCATGCTGATCGTGTCTCACACATGTCGCTCGACCGTGCCGCTACTCTCCGCTTCTTCGCGTAGCGGTTCGAACCGAATTGTGATACCGAGACTTAGTTTAGCTTGCGTTTACCTCTCGTCTCCGCGGGTCAGTTAGGCTCGCGCTTTCGAGCCGCCAGCACCGGCTGTGTTCTCTTTCTCTCTTTCCCGTGGTCTTCCTCGATCGCGAGGTGATCCCACGTCTCGATCAACCGAGTCCTTCCCGTTGAATATTATTATTATTTTTTAATTTTTTTTCTTTCTTTCTTTCTTCTTCCTCCACTCGTCACAATCACCGCAATCGTTCTCGGCCGCACAAGGCACATGCGAACCGACAGTCGCCGAAGAAGATAGTCCTCGATTTGGACCAGACTGAATCTCGCCATTCTCGAGTAAGTGGTGTAAGATTGTTGAACGGTGCTGTAAAAGGCACAATGATTGATTTTCTTTTTCACTGATTTTTCCCGAGAGTGAACGCCATCCTGACAAGTGAGAGATCGTTTAAATTTGTCGAAGTGTAAATAGCTTGTGTCAATTACAAGTCCTTCGAGTTTCACGCAGAAACTGAAATCATTAAGTTGCAAATTATTACGATAATGAATGGTGAAAATTTAATACAAATAATTATAATTTTTCTCTGAAGATTTTTAATATGAAAGATTGAATATTTAAAACCACAATTTCTGAATCTCGATGTCTGAAATTAAATTTACTACTACGCACACATACACGTGATTAATGAATTGTTCTTATCAGACAAATTGGTGATAACCGAGTTTCAAGATGTAATGCTAATTGCATTCGTCTCTCACTTTCATTCACGGTTGCCAGTTTTATCTCTCTGTCACGACTAATGAATAGAGATCCGAATTTGAATATCTTATCAAATTGCTATCAGTCGCTGATGCCATTCGTCAATACGTTGTGAAAGGAATGCGAATAAACACTTTACTTGTTCCCCATCTTTTTTCTCAAACATTCTAATGATAAAAACAAAAGATTTATCGCGTACATGTGCATTTAACTTATTTTAATCAAAACGATTACTAGGAAAGTATAAAATTTTATTTTTCGCTATGAATGAATAAAAAAAATCGCTTAATAAAATAAAATTTTGCTTATAATAAATTTTTGTTAACAAATTTTTATCTTGGTATAAGTTCTTGTTATGTTATTCACATTATCTAAAAATATCAGGAATAAACTATACAATTATTAGGTGTAGGAAAAAGTTCATGGCATTTTTTTAATGCTATCTAACGGGAAAAACGCCACGAACTTTTTCCCACACCTAATATAACATTCACTTTAAAAATTCGAATTTCAGAACTTAATAAATAAACAATATTAAATCTTTGTTAAATTATTGAATAGAATTTGAGGAATAGAATTTTTTAATGCTAACGGTTAGATTTTAATCCGTACTAATACAAATCTTAAAATCACATTTAGACAATCGTTTCACATTTAGACATTCGATTAAATGATTCGCGATGCATTCTTTCAGTTTAACGTAAAAAAAAGAAAATTAAAAATTAGACGTTCTTAGAATCGTTTGATATTAACGATGAAGTCAGCGACGAGAAAAAAATGCGGGGTACATGCATACGACGGGAATTATCCGCTGACGAACTTTGACAAGTGTGAACGCGCAAGTTTGATATCCCGATGTCGCGACCTGCACGATCGGAATAGCAGCAGTTACTTAAATAGCGATCTGTCAGTTGTTATCGGTCTAATCCGCAAATTATATCAATGTACAAATCCAGAGAAGGCGACACTTCAATCTATCGTGATCAGAACTTACGCGAGGTCAATAAATAGAAATCGAATAGATTCTTGTTTATCTTTTACATTGATTTTTGCTACAATAAGATCTATTAAAATCAAGATTTTTTTTCTCAACTGCGTCTCTCTTTTTTTTTATAACGATTCATTCGATATTAATATTATCTCTATGAGTCTAAGAAGAATCTCATCAAGTCGCATTCTTAGCAATTTATATCGCGACGAGCTTGTAATTCTATGCAACCAGTATCTCGCAGCGATTAAGTCGAAAAGAGCGAGCGTGTGCGCTTCGTGCGATAAGTACGAAAAAAACAGAGAAAAAAAAGAATAAAATGAAATGAAGAAAAAATAGAATCAAAGTTTTATTTGCTGAAATTCATACACTGAAAAAATAGAAAAAATTTTGGCGTTTGTGATTGTAAGATTAGTGTGGGGGTTACTAGGTGAGTGTTGGTGTTAATATGATCATAATATTATGATCATTACTGTTATAATATTAGTAATAATAACTATAATTTTATCAACAAATATATAGAGGTAAGTGAAAATGATCTAAATTTATAGTACCATAAAAATATTGTAAATATTATAATTTAACTTAATTTAATTTAATGATTTATAATCATTTTTAATACTTATTTTATATATATATTGTATGTATATATATATATATATATATATATATATATATATATG
>NW_012130068.1:6083039-6129037 GCF_000143395.1 Atta cephalotes | reverse complement strand
ATATATGTTGATAGAATTGTACTTATAGTTATTATTACTATTATTGTAGCAGTAATGATAATATAATGTTACAATACATAATGTGCTCTCTAAAACTGCTTTTAGAATGAATCTCACTCTGAAGAGTGAAATCTCACTCTTAAAGATTGAAAAAATTGACTACTCTTTTTCAAGACTGGCTCTTTAGACTAAGATTCTTCAAAGAATTTACAGAGTAATGTTACCATATTATAATCACAGATATGAACTTTTCTCTTACAATGCTGATGTGTGACATATTGTGACATATTTCGAAACTCGCACGCCCGTTTGCCCCCTCAAACTTCTTCATTCTAATAACAAGCCACAGTCTTGTTACTCTGCATCGATTGCTCATATATATAGTAATATTCCAACTTGTATATTAATAGTGTTCACTTCTCCATAAGTACGCGTTAAATTGTAACCAGTTTGCGGAACTGTAAGCCACACTACAAGGCCGCGATGAATGATGACTGCAGCGGGAAGATGTCAGAGCAAAACTTTACACGTATAATTGTCTTTGCAAAATGCTATAAAAATCTTAGACTTAATTTTAATGACAAATTCTTTGACAGAAGACATCAAATTTCAATTAGAAAAACTTTCAAAGGAGATATAATTTTTAAAATATCATTTACCAATATGTTCTTGCGGTACTTTTAATCACAGGAAAAAAAGATTTGTAAAAACTTCATTGATTTAACAAATCTACAACCTTATATGAACCAGATTTTTATGTTAAAAAAACAAAGTTGTATAGCTAAATGTAATTAGCAAAATATGATTATTTCTAAGTACTATAAAACACAGTAAATTTGTTAATGCAGCAAAGGTAACTTTCTATAAAATCCAATATCCTAAATTTTTAATAAAACTAACTATAACACGTATTTTTGCTGCAGTAAGGAAGAAAACATGTCACATTAGCAATTTTCATTGTAATAAAGAATTGATTAAATTAGCATATACTAATAATTGCTTACATAAAACATAATTCCTTTGTTGAACTATCAAATTTTGGTTATAAATATTGAACCCGTTCAGCAAGCTATAGTTTTGCTGAACTATCCAATCTATTTTTTCTGTGATTGCTTCAGAAACTGCGACGATGACAGGTAAAAAATATGCTTCTAGGCTTTGCAAAATAAAAATTTGAGATACGATCTCATTGTTCCTTATCTACAGACATTTAATGGAATGTCACCTTGGTGAAATGGAGCGTAAAATACAAACGTATTTTAAATATTTCTTAACGTCTCATGCACGTGTAATGTGAGCGGACTTATTTCCATTTCATGCGATAAATACGAAAATTTTTAGAACGTTTTGAGAATCAATATTCTATCTGTGCTACATTTCGCCTTTTTGACAAATGTGCATGCAATGAGTGTTTCGCAAAAATATATATTTCTCCCATACAACAAACAATAAACTAAATTAATAAAATGCTTATTTCATGGAAAGAATTTTATTTCGGTAGTATTTAAAAGATAAATCAAAAAATTAATTTTAGTTTTAATAAAATGCAATAATTTTACTCTTTTCATCTGAAATAATAATCGATGAAAATTTATTAATGATTAAGTATCTTTTATATTTCTTCTGTATATTTCTTCTTTATATTTCTTTAGAAAGAATAACGGAAAATGGATCGGAAAATGGAAATGAATAAAAAATAGGAAAGGAATAAAAAGAATCCTATTCGATTGAAGTGAAATTTGATACTTAATAATACTTTTATGTAAATTTTCAAATAGAATTTTTAATTACACATTAATTTAATTTATCACATTAAATTGCACATTAATTTGATTTATCGGACGTAATTGACGCGATCATAAATTGAAGCTGGAAAATGGAAATATCACATTGATCGTCAATCCAATGATATTATCATTTTAAATAATCATTTTAAAATATCGTAAAAAGTTTTTTAAAATCCTTATCATCATTATTAAATTAACAATTAATGTGAATTGTAATATTATTTTCAGTTTTAGCTTATAATTGTATTTGAAATGGAAGATAAATTGAATCAGCGTGCAGTTTATAGAACTCGGGAATGTATCTAAAAATTTAAAAACATAAAAATGTATTATAAATTTCAATAAATAATTGTTGAATAGTATAACATTTATTTAAGGAAAGTAAATATTTGTTAAATAAATAATATAACAGTTAAATCAAATTAATGGTTTTTGTACCAAATAAATATATGTTTACATTTATTAAATATTTATTCAACTCAAAAACAAATATTTATTAAAATTTAGCTCTCAATATAGAAATATTATTAAGCACAAAGATTCGCTTCCATTGAATGTGTGTAAAATTTTTTTCCTTTAGAAAGATCGTGCTTTTCCAAGCTGAATCGGTATTAATTTTTAATTTATGCCTTTTGTTGACTTTTCCGCTGCATATAAAGTCGACAGCGATAAAATTTACGGGCGTAATTAAAGCTCTCATGGTGCAGTTGCAACATCAAAACAAAACGGCGACTAAGAAGTTCCATCTGACGATTCTGTTCTACTTCAAGCGACCGTATTAATAATCTTCCTCTGCGCGCGTCGCGACGGAAAGTAAACATCTTTTGATGGACGAACTGCGGCGCGAATAAATCTCGTGCTAATCCCGTGTTAATGAAAAGGTCGGTTATCAAATGTACAGAATGTAGGTCAGGCTCTGATTCCGTGAGGTAAAACTAATATTATAATACTATTAATATTATAGTATTAATATTATATTATTAATATTATAATATATTATTATCGCGATACTTATCAAGGATGTCGTGGCAATTTTGAAGATTAATTGCGACGTCCAGATCTCATAATAAGGGATTTCTCGTTATGTATTCGCGAGATGTATCGAAATATTAAAAAAAATTGACATTGAAAATATCATAAAATAGGATAACTTTAGCTGAAATAATATCCAGATATGCATATCAAAATTAGGACTTAAGATATTAAAAAACGTTTTAAAAATGTTTTAAATTTCATATTCTATGTCTTGATTTTCGACGTGTGTGCTCCAAGCATTTTTAAAATTTTGTCTAAAATTATCTCGATTGAGCTAAAATTTATAGATGAAGCCAAAGAAAATGGAGTAAGAGGGAAATTTTAAAGAACAAAAATAGTTAAAACTGTTTAGACAGACTAGACTTAATAAGAAATTCACAAGAAATTAATTTTAGAAAAGAAGAAAAAGTTGGTGATGAAAATTATAAAAAGATTTTTTGAGAAGCCAAGACAGCTTATAATGTTATTATAATGTTATTAGCTTAAGTTTTTTTAGTTTGAAGAATTAGTTTACAAATTTAAGAGAAAAATAAAATAAATTAGTAAATTAAATATTATTTTATATTTACTCGCTAATAATTAATTAAAAATAATAATATAAAATAAAACAAGTCCATACTACTAGACTCTTCTCTCCCAAATTAAAAGTCACAACTCTAATTTGATCTTCTTTCCTAACAGAGAATTCTGGCTACACCCATCTCAAAATTCATTTTATGATAGATGAAAATTAATTGATGAAAACTGATTGATGAAAAGTATTTCGTCAAACGCATTTCGCCAAAAGCATCTATTAATCTACGAATGGGAATTGATTATTTAAGAAGAGAATGTACACGACACACGTTAGTTTCATAATCGCGTATGCGTCAACACCTCGACGTAATCCCCGACGCCGCCCGCATGTAATTTACTTCTTGGAGAGATTGGTATCGCGATACCGGCAGCAAAGTGCAGTGCCAGGCGTGTCCGCAATTTGCCGATAGTCATCAGTTGGCAAGTGCTAACGAGTGTCCCATGACGATAATTGAACGATTATCCCATCGATTGCGACGACGAGAACAATTTGTTCTACATGTTAATGAGATTTCGATATCGCGGAACCCATTCGATCGACTGAAGCATACGACGGAATGAACACGGAATTTAATTAATTATTGGAGATTTCTTTAAAACGAATGCGGGAGTCTCGTGGCACAGATCCGTTTACAATGAAATCAAAGACGGAGCAGGCAGATTGTCATCGCTATATTTACTTACAGCGTATGCAGCGCTGGCATTTGATTGTCGAGCATGATTTATGTATTAAACTGTATTAACATGGAATAAACACGACAGAATAACATGAGTTCCAATAAAACTTTAAAAAATTATTTATATCGAGAAAACATTAGAAAAAAATTATATACGTTGGTTATAGAAAAAAATTGTACATATCAATTAAAAAATTATTTTGAAAAGTATTTTGTTTTATTTCACGTCTTTTTATTATATTATTATTTTTTTTAAATGTTTTTATTATTTTATTCACACGCATTCACATACCAATATTTACACATGTAAACATGTAAAAGAAAAGAAATGATTTTTCCGATTTTTAATATATTGATGAAGTACGTAAGTTAATGGAGCTAAGAACGTATATCTATATAGAATAGCGCTGTGTCATCATCATAAACGTGATTGCACTGACATTCGCAAAATCGATATATTTCATTGCTGTAAATTAACCGGACGTGCTTATTGCGACTTACCGTTATCATAGGCGCCGCCATTGAACGGTTATTAGGGACTAGCTATTAATCGCGTCCAATAAATCAGTTTACGATGTTAGAGGCATTGATAAATGTCTGCAGACGAGATGCGTGTCAGACACGTGATTTGAATACGCTCTTGAGGTTAATCGCGTTCTCTAAAATTGTGCTCAGTAACGTTGATCTTAGCACGATGATGTTAATGAAATTTTGATTATATACTCTCTAAATTCTTGGCAATAAAATCTCACTCTGAAGAGTGAAAATTGAGCCAGTCTTGAAAAAGAGTGATCCAATTTTCAATTTTTAAGAGCGAGATTTTAAAGTGACAATTCATTCTAAAAAATTTTAGAGAGAGTAGATTTAATTACCAATTAAATTTAGCATTGTTTTGATATCAAAGAGACGATAAGCGATAAATTTATTCAAATAAATGAAATGACGTATATATATCGCGTAAATTACAAGTTATTCCAGAATGAGTGCTTCCTCGAAGTATGTAAACGCAAACCTATAATATCACGGAATTTGGGACAACAGCGCATCATCCTTTTGCTTGATATGACGTACACGCTATTTTTAGTATTAACAATTTGTAGGGCCGCGAATAACAGCGGTGCGCCGTGCAGTAAACACTTTAAAAAAAGAGGAAAGTGAAATTTATTTTATAAACGTTAAAAAGAAGTGCGAGCAAAAAAAAGCCAATGGGCCGTTTATATAAAGCCTAAAACGTATGAAAAGGAAAACAGCCTCACACAACTAATAATAAACTGGATTAGTTTGAACATAATTTAATTTTTGTCAACTTTATTTGAAAGTGATTGCACGAAGAGAATTAGATTAATAAAAATAAAGATTATATTTAAAAAATTCACAAATATTATGTATGCCTGAAAAATCATCGTTGGATATATTGCCGCGTTTGAATTCCAATAGAATTTTAACTGAGACGTATTGACATATTGAATTAAAACGTCGCGATATATTCTTCAATTAGAAAAAATGATGACAGACGGAATTACGCGCAGGGCACAATATATGGGATATAAAATGTTCGCACAATTTCTCGTGCCACATACGTGACATTTATCGCCCTTCCTTCGTCGTTCCTTATTCAATGAGAAAAGCAGGTAGGATGAATCAGCTGGCACACGTCTTAGCGTTGACGCAAGAGGTCGAGCTTGCGAGCGATAGCTGTCCGATCTAGCACGACGATTCGGATTCTCTATTTGAAAGCGATGATCACGAATGCGTGGGTCGAAAGCCCTCGTGCAGAAACGCACTTCTTTATTAAAGCTCAGCTATGTTGCAAGCCAATAATAGTGTTCGTTACGCTGGCGATAACTGCTCTATCTATCTTTATAAATCTTAATTGCTTTTTGTGCAATGCATGTTGATGAAAAAAAAAAAAAGATTTATGGCTGTATTCTCAAAAAAATATCGCATACGAAAATATTATAGTATATGTCATATATATGATGTATACAATATAAAATATTTACGTGAATCGTTTTTTGAAATAAAATATTTCAAAAAGATAATGTTTCGTAAATATTTGTAAAACGTTTTAAAATATTGCATTAAAATATTTAACAAAAATGTTTCAGAGATATTCTACAAATATTGTAAGAAAAAAAATATTTTAAAAACTCTGATATTTTGGACAAATTTATTTCAGAAATATTTTACGAAAAATTTCTGAAATATATATTTCAAATCTTACAATAAAATATTTTGGAAATGTTTTTAAAATATTTCATGTTGTGTGGAAGATTTTTCTAGTATTTTTATATATAATTTATATTTTTCGAGAATAAAATTACTAAAAGCATTTTTTTGCCTAAGAAGGAAATCGGAAACATGAAAAATTTCATAGTTGCGTTGATCAGAGTCAATCAGACGCTATGATTATTATTTGCTTCGAGCTTATTCCATATATTGAGAACGGACACAAAAGAAAGATGTAATCATCAATATTCATAAAAAAGCTGCCATAAAAAAAAGAGCAAAGAGCGAATCGCAAAAGAATCTTTTAATTCCAATATATTCTCCCCCGTGTACGCTTTTTGTACGATCCATAAAAATAAGCAAAAGCAGAATATAAAGCAGGGGCTTTATACGTCGGTCCGTTTATTTTTCCAATATCTGGTGGGGAATGCTCGAACACATTCAGAAATACCTACACGAAAGAAGTAGATACGTGCTCACTTCAATCTTTTCCCTCGACGATCGTCATTCTCTCGAAATATATCCCTGCAATCTGTGTAGAGATAAATGCATCGGAGCTGCTTTGTGGATTAAAAGGAATTTCCGACACTATTTAAAAGCAAAGTATAAAAAAAGGATTAATTTTTTCTTAAATTTTTGTAAAATTAAATTCCTGCAAGCTGTGTGAAAATAAGTGTGGCAAAAATAAATGCTTCTTGTAGATTAGAAGAAACTTCTGATGTTACTTATAATTAGAAGCAAAGTAGAGAGAAAAATTAGAATTAATTTCCTCGAATTTTTGTGAAATTAATTACATTTTAAAAACTGTGTGAAAATAAATGCATCGAAAATAAGTACTCGTATATTATAAATTTTTTAAAATTTTCGTTCTATCTAGAAGCAAAGTAAAGAGAAAGATTAGAATTAATTATTGTGAAGTTATAAATTGAGACTTTTATTAGAAAGATTGAAGAATGTGGAGGAGCCACATTTTTAATATGTAACTTTTTCTGTGGCGTCCAGTATCCTTCGCGAAAAATGATGCGAGAAAGTTTACGCCGATTCTGTACGCGATCTGACGCGAGCATTGATATCGTGTTATGTCATTGCATTTAACGGTGCGCTTAATAATCAGTCTGCTGCCAGGGATTACAGAATGTTCTCCGCCTTATGAATGTATGAAAACATCGTCGTCAATCTGCTTAGTATAGGCGAAAGATTGTCGGAGACAGAAATTTCGAAATTTGTCCTCCTCGAAATTTAGCTCTATCTTGCTCTATATTGTGGTTTTTAAAAATTATATTTATATTAAAAAATTTTACTCAAAAATCAATTGCAGAAATCTCTTCAGAAAATGCGGAGAATAAGTGAATAAAATATACGTACGTGTGCACGTTGAGAGAAATATTTTGTATGACTTACGAAAACTTTTTAAATTAAAAAATAAGAAAGTTTTGATAAAAAAGTAAGTAAAGTTTCAATTAAAAAGTAAGAAAGTTTTAATTAAAAAGTAAGTGAAATCTAAATTAAAAATAATACGTTAGAATAACCCAATTTTTATTAGAATAACAAAATTTTTAAAAAAGTTATAAAGTTTCGTAAATCATATATCACACAAAACATTCCTCTCAGTGGAAAAAACAACTTTAATAAATTATTTAAAAATTTTGCAAGTTCAGCTCTGAAAATAGTTTTATTATATTATCAAAATAATTATGTAGAACGTTCAAACTGATCATTAAAATGTCAAAACTTTTTGCAGCATTGCTCATTATGCTTAAGTGTCTTATATAATTATTTTGATAAGCCAACAAAATTATTTTCAGATCTGTATCTATACTTAAATTTTCAGGTACTTCAGTAAAATCATTCTTTCCATGCGATAAGAGAAAATACGAGATAAATATATGCGGAATAACTTTGACTTAAATATAGAGGATCTAAACGGGAATCAGAGATCAATACTGGTTTCCCATCGAAATCTGCATACTCGTTGGAAACCTGGCGAACAGAAGACTCTTCTTTCCAAGGAAAGAGAGGACTCGTGGATTCATCAAGAGTAATAATTTGAAGGACAATCATCGGTTGACGTATAATCTATAAGTATACTCGCGTAATCGAACGTTATATCAGCCGCGGATGAATCACGCAACCGATTCGATGACAGGCGGATGTGTGTAATGAAAAAATGGGGAAAAAATTTGCGACTTGCGGAAGTGACAACTCCTCTGACTTCTCGGCATAAAGAAATAATTCGCTCAGTGAAAGATGCGATTAATTCATTTCTATCCGATGGCGTGGATCGCGAACGCGCGAGCGAGTTGACGCGATGCTTATGGAATTTAATCTATAATTATGATGTAAAGACCACGCTCTGGCCGTTTAATCGGAGACACGCGTTGCATTTAATCAAAGAGGCTGCGTCACTCGCATCGCCACGCGCGGCTTCGCCTGCGCTGATCTCACTCGTCACCGCTTCGGCATCAATCAAGGAGTGATACAAGCGTGAATGAAAACTTTATGATTTTTCATGGCGCGCACTTTATGCCGTACCGCAAAGAGATAACTCTTTTTAACACATTGATTGCCACAATTAAATAATTTTCATTTCGATAATTTTTTTTATCAACAATATGTCAGTTTAATATACTATTAAATTATATTTGTCTTTCATAAAACTTATAACAAAATTTTTATTTCTACTTCAAAAAAATTAACACATTAACATTGCTAACATTTATCTATACAAGGAAACGTTTTTGTTAAAATATCTAAAAATTTAATTACATTAAAAAAATATTAAATATTTGTTTGAACAACTTTAAGTAAATATTTACTAAATGTAAACATTTATTTATTTCATACAAAAAAATCTTTGATTTGATTTAACTTATTTTTTTATTGAGTAAATATTTATTTAATGTAAATAAATTGTTAGTATTATTCAAAGAAATATGTATTAAGATTTATAAATTTTTTTCAGATACAATAATAATTTTATAGAACTATCAAAACACCTAACAATAATTTTATAGAACTATCAAAATAATTATGTAGAAATTATATATTATAGTTTAGTACGTTGACATTTTTTATAGCATTGTTCATATGTACTTGAGCGCATCTTCTACATAATTATTTTAATAATTGTGTAATCCAACAAAATTACTTTCAGATTTGTATCTACCAAAATTTTTAGATACTCCAGCAAGATCGTTTTTTTGCTATCAAGACCACCAATTTTTTAATTAATTTTTAATTCGATATAAATCAATTAGATAGAATAAATCTATGATAAAGGAACTGCTCAAAGAAATTTTCTTCTTTAAATTTGACCTATTTTGAATTCGAAAGTCGGTCACAATAATAAAACGCAGTGATAAAGGTTGCATAGCTTTCCGTCGACGAGCTATTTATCGAGCAATCTCGGATCTGAACGTGACGTAAAATAAAAATTAATCGATACGCGAGTACCAGTGATACTCCTCTACTTTTTATTTGTGGCAATCACGCCATCAATGATGTTACGAATGTTTTCATTGATGGATTGCGTTTTTATTTTCTTACATAGTACAACGTTTTAAAGACTGCATTGATTTCATAAAAGTGCAAGTCTTTTCACATTTTTACATCGTAGAGGCAATAAACCGATTTAGACAATTCAATCTTTGCCAAAGAAAAGTATTACTTCAAGATTGATAAATAAAATAATAATAATAATAAAAATAATAAAATGATGACATAAACAGGCAGTAGGAAACACTGCAACGCGGAAAATGGGACAGCGAGAAATTGTGGAAACTCCTGGAAACGACATTTCCTTATTTGCGTTTGTACCGAGCAATATTACGGTATAAAACACGAAGCGCGTCAAACACGAAGCGCAATTCAGACGAAGGAGTTTCGTGCGAGTAATTAAGGACTGTGCAGACATCTGACCGTTGTAGGTGGACAGAATCAAATCGTGGCTGCAGTATGAATTTATTGTTAATGGGCCTAAACGGGTCAAGAACACTTTGTTATGTAGTGATGAATGATAATAGCTGATAAATGAATGGTTATCTACTAATATGTTCTAAAACTCGATTTTTATGAGCGCAACATAATAGCCAGGTGGTAACGAAATTGGCTTGTGCCGAAGAAAAAATTATGATCAGCAATGCTTGCGCGATGGTTCAGAATCAATCAAATGGATGATAGCTTCATGAAGTATCATATTGAACGTCTGATCGAGATAAAATTATTCTGTTTTATGTAAATTTTTATACATAATAAAAAACGGGCAAATCCTTGACTGAATAATGAAAATATCTAATAATTTTAAGTTGAAATTAGACCGAGAAGAATAAATTAAATGATATCCTATTTTCCATAAAAGTAAATTTTGGTATTTATTCAAATTTGCAAATACATTTTTCAGTTCTGTATTCCAATATTGCTTAATAGCATAATAGTGCTTATTAGCATCATTATTAAAAATTGACGATCGATGTAATTTGTGATGTTATTTCTCCTCAATTTATGATTGCATTTTAAATCCGATAAGCCGATTCGGCGAGCAGTTCATGGAACTGAAAAATGTATTTGCAAATTTGCATATGAATGCTATTAGACACCAAGATCCGCTTCGAGCTAAAAATAGAATTATTTTCTTATTTGAAAATATCTAATATATCAAAAAGCAAAGTTTATTTTAAATTAAAATGGGATTGTTTTCACTCAATTAGTAATTAATTGGAAATATTTCGAAGACAATCAATATAACAAACGGGGAGACTACTGTTCTTCTCATAAGTTATAAGCTAATCTAATCCTTTTTTGGTGAAGGGAATTTATGAGATGCCGGAGGAGAGAAAGAGGCAGCTAATAAAAAAATACAATCTGTAATCTTCCCTGTGGCAAAGGGACTTTAAATTGACTATTTTCAAGGCTGACTTTAAAGTAGGCTCATTGATTTAGAGGTCCTAGAACAGCCATGTATCTTAACCTTGATAACCTTAGAAATACTCCTGGAGTCGCGCCAGTCTCCGAACCGGTCGGTTAAACGAACTGTCTGTCTCCGTCAGTGTGTCAACTTCACTTACATTAATTACCATTCAAATCTCATCAGTTTTACTTACTCGCTGGTTGTTTGATTAAGTTTGTATTATTGTAACTCAACATTCTAGCAATTTCAGCTCGTTGGAGCCTCGTGCCATGGTCAACACGTGAGAGGCCCAATTGCAATAAAACAAAAATAGCGGAAAACTTTCAACGCGCTATTTCAAGTGCATCGAAATTAAACAACTGTCGCGGTGCATGCCAACGTAGTCACGCAGTAAAACGTTTAGTTATCTAATAACGTGTCCGATGACTCGATTCTCCCATTATCGCGAAATATATTAAATTCGAATGTAACTTTGGACCACGTCCAGAATCCGTGAGTTCTCGGGCAGATGATTCGCGCTCAAAGGCTATTCGCATTTTTTACTTTACAATTTATTATTGATCTTCTTTTTATTATTGAATTTCTGTCGTTCCTTCGGTCGTTCCTTCTGGAGGCCGTAGATGACCGATTTCTGTTATTATTACTTCATCGCGAGTGACAACTTTGCGTATCAATGAGTATGACATATCGATAACGGTAACGCGGCGCATGCGATATAATTCTACATGAAAAGGATGGTTTTGTAGTATTATTTAAAAATTTAATTAGATAAACAAAGCTAAAAATAATTGTGTTGGCCTATCAAAATAATTATGTATTCAAGTTAGTTACTAGACTTTTTTGGCAGGATATTATCATGCTTGAGTTTTCTACATTATTTTGATTTTATTATTTTGATAGCCCAACACAATTATTTTTAGATCTGTATCTAGCTAAATTTTTAAATGCTTTTATAAAATTGTTCTCCCCATAGAGCTCTGTTCTTTTATTCCTGCATTAGATTGCATCAAAACTTTCTTTCTCGTTTTCAACAAATATCAAACGTATACCTATTTCATTTGAAGTTCCAAAGGTATGTATACTAGTTCAGTTATAGAAAATAGATCTTATATTTCCTCGTGTTTATTTATCACATCGACGTTCAAACGATTAGAGATGGAGACAGAAAGGATAATTTTTTTAAAATATTCAAAAATTTGGTTAAATTCAGATGAAAATTCTGTTCATCAAAATAATTCCGTAGGACGCTCAAACTAGTTGCTAGAATGTCAAATTTTTATGTAACTTGCACATCATGCTTGAGATTCTTATGTAATTATTTTGGTGGCCCAATAAAATTATTTTCTTTTAGATATTTCAAATTCGTATAAATTATTCTTTCCTAGACGAATATAGGCTCCGTTTGCGCGGGAGAAGGACCTCAAAATGCAAATTCAATTCTCTGAGATTTCACATGCAGATATCGGTGATTTATAAATTCACCAAACAAAGCCCTGTGTGATCGAGTCTTCTCTTCTCTAATTTACTTATTTTTTTTTATAACTGGGGAGTCGGTGATATATCTCGGGGTTATTCGTCGGCCGCAAGCTCATTTAATTTAGACTCTGTTTTTAATTAACATTCTTTCGTCTATCGTCTGAAGATGTCCTTATTGTGACCTTCATAGGGCGCGACGCTGATGTCATGGGTCAGCGGTCTCGTAGACGCACCGTTGCGCCTATTATTCTTTCATTCAACTCGCGGGTTCTTAACAAGAGTTTTACGATCTTCTGTTTGCTTTCGTCCTTACACTAATTAATATTACTTCTTCTTCTTCGTCAGACAAGGAGGTGGGGTTACGGGAGATCACGAGCTCTCTGATATTTTATATTTTTTTATTTGGATTTGTCATTTGCGTAAATTACCGTTTATTGCGTCGATGGCGCGTGAAGATGACTTTGAGGACACTTTGTGGCGTGTCGGGGAAAGACGGGTCAAACGAACGACCCACTTATGAGTCCCCGCGCGGCGACAGATTATTTGCATTAATTGCCCGTTTCTCAATGAAGGCTTCGTCTTCGCGAAGAATACACACAATCGGAGACACTTGATCCTTCGTCTATATGCGCACAGAAGCAGCTGCCGATGCAGTTCTCGGAAGCATGTAGAACGAGAAGCACATTGGAGTACGCATCGTTGAGTAGAATAATTTTGCGCTTCATGTATTATAAGAATGTTATACGGATTATGTAAATTTTCGCGAACGCGCACCACGTCCTGTGACTCTTCGACTAAGTTCTAAGTTTTTTTCAAGTTTTTTTAATGTTACGAATACAGAAAAAAGGAATGATTATTACTGAAGTATCTACAAAATTTAGCTGCAGATCTGAGAATAATTTTGTTGGACCATCAAAATAATTACGTAAGAAACTTACTTTCTAAAACTTTTAGAGTGAAATGTCACTCTGAAGAGTAAAATCTCAATATAATTAAACTATTCTTTTTAAAAACTAACTCAATGTTCTCTTTAGAGAGAGACTCCAAAGAATTTACAGAGTAAGCATGATGAGCAATCCTGCAAAAAGTTTTGACATTTTAGTAATTTGAGTCCTGTATAATTATTTTGATGGTTCAATAAAATTATTTTCAGATCTGTATCTAGATAAATTTTTAGATAGATTTCTACAAAACCGTCTATTCCGTAAAAGTCTTAGTTTGTTCAATAAAATGTGATAGTTGAAGTTAAAAGGAGTTAAACTTCGTTCATCAACACGCAAATATTGTGCCTATTTCTTTTTACCAAAAATTTGCTCCTGAAAAGTGTAATTCTGCTATTTGTGTGTGTATTTGTGTCTGATTTGGATCTTATAAAGAAGTGCATGTACGTATTTAAATTTAATTAAGTACCATCGGCTGGAAAATCGGTATCGTTATGCAAGCGCGTGCGCTTGTCCGAACTCAGGAAGCTGAAATCACAATCCTCGTTCCAGTCTGGTAAATTTCATCAATATTATAATGCAGCTGATTCGGGTGACACTCGTTTCAGAGTTACGTGATCCGTAATAGACGATCGCATGGACCGATCGTGCGAGTAACAGATGTTAAGCTCGTTGTCGCAAAAATGGTTGAATCGCCATCAACGAACGAATTGTTTCAATCTAATCATAAATTATTAAATTTCTCGATGTATATTTGCCTTATTGACAGAGATTGATTATAAAGAGAATAGGGTTCAATTTAAATCTTTTTATTGTTATAATAAAAATTGATTAAGCTTCCAGATTATTATTTTTAACTATTTTCTAACTATATCTTTAATCTGTGAATAAACAATTTTTAATAAAATTAATTTTTAATAAGATTGATATAGAAGATAATAAATATCTAAGGGTTAAACATCGCAAAAGTTGATCTTAAAAGAGAGAGAACAAAGATACATATCTAGGAAATCTCTAAATCGCTATTTATATACAACGCGGAATATCTAAATTAAACTCCCGCAACTTCGTACTCTAACTCAACTCAATTTCTAAAGTTTGTTTTTTATTGATGCACAAGATTGGACTAGAATGTAGTTACTTTTTTCTTTTGTCAAACTTCAAACATATACCTATTTCACTTTAAGTACAAAAAATATACACTAAGTTCAGTTATAAAAAACAAACTTCTAAAATGAGAGAAAAAACTATAAATTTTTATAGCTATAAAATCTATAAAAAGGCTATAAAAAACAGATTTCTCAAATAAAAGAATTAGAGGTCAAAGAGAGAGATTGATGATTCGTTCGATAGAATATTATGCGTGAGGACATTGCACAAGTCTAGAAAGACTTCCATCATTCTCTCTAGAATGTTTCATGACGAATCATGCGGCATTTAAGCTGCCAACACCTTGAAGTCGTTCCAAAGCAGACGGGATGACGCGTCTCGCGGCCGGTCCCAACATTGCAAACTCTTGGCAACGTTATTGTTGTCAACTGCCAGTTGTTACCGAACTTTACATAACGCTTGAGCACACCTGGTTATGCGACATTGGTGTCTCTCGAAGTTGCGCGAAATTATCGAAAGGACTCTCTCTTTCTCTCTCTCTCTCAGAAGTTTCATAGAGTAAATTAAACTATTTTAGATAAGAATATACGTCTCATGAAATTAAAACAAAATACATAGAAATTAGAATAAATACTAAAAAAGAAAACATACAAAAATTTTAGTAAAAAATTTGATATTCATTATAAAATATATGATCCTTTCAGGATGTGGACTGCACACTGCCAAAATTTAGTATTCATTGCCTTTGTGTTCTTACCTTCCGTTGTGAGAGGCATCCCGGATTATTCTGGATTGCCACCGGGACCGTATTGTGCCTCGAGATATCCTGAAGGCAGTTGCTGCCCAGGACGACAAGATGAATGCAGCGCGCCGATCCTTAAGACATTGTGCTACTGCGACGATTTTTGCAACCGAACTCGCGAAGAAGACTGCTGTCCAGATTACTGGTACCATTGCAGAGGGCTGCCGACTACCACATCGGCACCCGAGGAGCTAAGGAGTTCGTATATGTAAAATACAATTATGAAAATAAAATTTAAATGGATATAAATTTAATTATAATCTACTATAATAATTTATGTAATGTATTTGTGTAATCAGACTTACCTTGTATTTGAAGAAAATAAGTCTTAGGCATTGAAATTGCATAATTGAAAATATTTACAATGATGGATTTTAATGTAACTGTTCATATTTTTTATTGATACATTAAGTTTGTGTTTTTGAAGTCTTGTGTGTTGTTTCAGTATGCTTTTTCCAAGGAAAAGAATACTATCACGGGCAAACGTTGAAAGTTAATTGTAACACATGGTAATATCTTCTCTTCCATTTTAATGTAAATAAAATATATACGTACGAATTCTGTAAGTTTTACATTGCAGCAAATGTTCCTCGCTTGGCAAGCGCGCTGAAGTGCTCTGCGAGGAGAATCGCTGTTTGATCGAGCTGGAGTTGATGGAGGAGCTCAATTTGCAAGGGCCAATTCTAGGTTGGCAAGCGAGCAATTATTCCGAATTCTGGGGAAGGACACTTCGGGAAGGTGTGGAGCTTCGTCTGGGCACTCTCAATCCCTCACAATCCGTGAGTGTTTTAGAACTCAGCGAGAAATGACAATGAAATTGATGTTGAATCGAATTAGATGATTTCGTCGTCGAATTTGATGATTTCGATGTCGAATCAATATTGATTTGATGTCGAAATGATTCCATTATCATTTCTGACAGAATCATACTGAGATCGGATTTAAATAATCAAAAGTCTGTCCATAAATTATCGCATATAAGACATTTACGAAATATTTTCCGCGATAATGAATCTTTGTAACATTTTGATCACAGCAATATACATTTAAAGGTGACAATCAATTATTCAAGAAGACAAATTTAAAAATTGCTGTCGGAATGGAAAGTTTTCATACAGCGGATACTTGCACGAAACTCTCTTTTTATACTCGATGAATTCAAAATAAGGCAACCTTAACACGTGGCTGTCTGTAGACGCAATACTGCCTCGTAAGATTAGGTCAATTGCTTTGACTTGTGCAACCAAAGTTAAAATTCTAAAGCAATCTTTTGTACTTCGCTGCGGGGCTCTTATGAATAAGAAAGCGCCCAACGACGTTGCTTACAGCGTCTTTTAGTCCTCCAAAATGCCTGAACTCATTGCCCGAGGACGCGAATATCTTTTCCTCGATCGTAAATGAGATTCGTCATGTGCATGCAGGTAAATGGAATACGCGATCAAAGAGGCCCCAGGGTCGTTCGCTTAAAGCTCGCTTAATTTGTACACAATCTTCATCAGATTCTATTATTTTATATATTAACTACAACTCAACTACAAGTACAAAATAAATCATATTAATTCGACAATAGGTTGGCTTAAAGAGTTAAAGAGATTTTTAATATATTTATTTATTCAATGTCATGTCTAAAAGTATACGTTTCGTTCTATCATGCACTGCTTTCTTTCGCGTAGGTGTACAAAATGAATCCGGTGCGACGCATTTACGACCCAGATGCACTGCCGCGGGAGTTCGATTCTAGGACGCGCTGGTCACGCGACATATCCAGCGTTCATGATCAAGGATGGTGCGGCGCGTCCTGGGCCATATCCACTGCCGACGTTGCGACCGACAGGTTTTCAATCATGAGCAAAGGTGCCGAGGACGCAGAGCTGAGTGCTCAGCATTTGCTCTCTTGCAACAACAGAGGACAACAAGGCTGCAGAGGCGGTTATCTTGACCGCGCTTGGCTCTTTATGAGAAAATTCGGGTACTTTACAATTTGATGATGAATGAATTCAGTCACTATATTGATCAGTATACATTAAAAGGTTTTATAAAGTACTTAAATATAAAGTATCTAAATATAATGATGTAATATTGATAATACAATGAATTTTGACAATGAAACAATACATGTATATTGTGTTAAATAATGTGACAATGCCATTTGATCGTTTAAAATATTCATTATGCTTTTACATTTAACTTTGCCAATTTCATGTATAGCAGCTTTTAGTATGTATTATCGCAAGTGACTGAATTGACTATGAAATTCTCTTTCAAATGTTAAACAATATTCCTAATTGTACACATAGTCTTGAGCATAAATTTTATTAAATAAACATTAATAATTTCTTATTCTGATAGAAATGCATTATTGTTGTAGCATTAAAAACATATGAAGAAATACAACTATCATGTTAGCATAACTATAATTTTAGAATTTATATCTAACCGTTTTATGATTTTTATTAATTTTGCGATTAATTTTTCTACATTGTATACACTGAGAATGACCTGACGATAAAGTCGAAACGTTTGTTCAAAAAATTTAAATATATTGAAATCTGATTCGTAGTCCTTATTGTTATTAATGTTTATTTATTATTATTGAGCCATAATATAATATTATCTTTATAAATTTTATTATTTTATATATTAACTACAAGAGTATACATATAAAATATATATAAAATATAGATTATTTTGATTCAACAATAAATTAATTTAAAGAAATCTTTAATATATATTACTATTTTATGTTCACGTCTAAAAAGGCGATTCTATAATGTACGGTAGTAAATTTCTGCTTAAACACGTGACTTTAATATCATTAATCCTCCTGTGATAGCCTGGTAGATAAGGACTGTTATCCTTGGACCGGTAAGAACGATCAATGCAAACTACGTAAGAGAAGCAACCTGCAGGCCGCCGGTTGTCGAAAGCCACCAAACCCGCTGAGAACAGAATTGTACAAGGTTGGGCCGGCTTATCGCCTGGGCAATGAGACTGACATTATGCAAGAGATTCTGACCTCTGGACCAGTGCAAGGTAGCTATATAATTTAGACGGTTACCCATTAATCGAAATTCTAAAATCGCAAAGAGAACAAGAAAGTTAAAATAATATCAATACATCATATCGGTCAATTATTGATATAATTTATGTCTTCTTATTTATGATTCTGTCAGTATGACGTTATTTTGATTTTCTTATTCTCCTTCAGATGTATTGATATTTGAAGTCATTATATTCCGCTGAAGGAGGCGTAATTCCGCGATATTAAAAGAATATTATATAAAGTAACATCTTTTTTTTACAGCTACCATGAGAGTCTATCAAGATTTCTTCGTTTACAAAAACGGAGTATATAGGCACTCTCAAAGTGCGGAATTACACGATTCCGGTTATCACTCGGTGAGAATAATCGGTTGGGGCGAGAAAAGGTCTTATCGCGGTCCACCGCTCAAATATTGGGTAAGTTTACACGATATCACATGTTCACACCCATATCACATGATAACATTTGTAAAAGAGAGAAGAAAAGGTTCACAAGAAGTGGCACAAGTGTGTATCATTTTTATACGTCAATGAATATCGTAAAAATATCCCAACTTTTGGATAGTTGAAGTAATTAGAAACAATTAACTCCGCTAGGAATAATTAGCTGAATCGACTAATCATTTTTTCACTAGAACGTATTACAAATTATTGCGATTTAAAATGCTAAATACTTTAAATTTAATCTTTCTTTCAGCTGGTCGTAAACTCCTGGGGACACAACTGGGGAGAAAACGGGCTCTTTAAGATTCAAAGGGGAACGAACGAATGCGAGATCGAGTCATATGTGTTGGCAGTATGGGCCAAGACGATATAAAAAGAAAAAAGAAACAAGGAAAATACCAAAGTACTAGAATATCCGATTGTCATACACTATTGGTGCATTTATTGAATCTCCGTCGTCGGTCCATCGTCATGCGCAATGATGCGATTGTCATCGGGGACAATGAACGATACATCGATGTTCGAAAGTATGTGATCCAATTGCCTGATCCATACATGCCTTATTATTACACGTAAAATCGGGAAGGAAGGAAGCAGAAACGAGAAGGAGACAGAGTTGTTTATAAATATTTAATAAGTACATGGATAGTCGAAAAAAATATCATTATTATTTTCTCATTATTCGTAAACAACAATAATCGTTTTACATAGAAACGCTCTCACCGTTACGTGTCGATGATCGATATGCTGTAGCAAAAGTCATATCTCACATAATATCATCCACGTGTCGCGGCGACTTCGATGTGTAAGAAGTACTAAGTGCCAAGCGCTTGAAATAAATTTTATAAATATGTAATAATCTCTTTTTCACTTCGTTAAACGATACGTTATACTTCTACTCGCGGAATTAAACACTTTGTGCTTAATTGCGTTTTTTTTTTAATCTGCAGTTAAACCTCTTTGTGTTCTATTTTTAAAATTAGACACACGTACATTATGTGTGAGGAATACTCATCACGGAAAAACAGATTTGTTAAAACAACTTCACTGATACAACAAATTTTCAGTCGTATATAAACAGCTAGTTTTGTACGTTAAAATAGCAAAATTGTATAAATAAAATAGCGATTATAGGTAATCACATTTGTTGTAATAGCACTGTTAATATAGCAAAGATGACTTTCTATAAAAATCAACCCAATATAACATAGATCAAAATTATTAATAATACATTATATTAATAAAACATGCTAACTAAGATAACGTGTCGTTCTTTTGTCTGTGATGAAAAAAATTTCTTCCATTACCCATACAGCACAGAATTTGTAGCAATATCGCTGCAAAATCTCTGCACTATTGCTTCAACATGTAATGTTGAACAACATGCGATGTTGCAGCAGTGTTGATGCCACTTTTATGCAACTTTGTGCTGTAAGGATATAAATGTTAAACTCTTGCAGCAAGTTATAGCTTTGTTGAATCACTTGATCTGCTTTTTCCATGATGATGTTCCCATAAGGTAAATGGCAGTGTAATAGTGTATTAGGTGATACCACTAATTATGTTCTTAACAGTTAATCGAGCTTTTTGTACATATACTTGTGCAAGATGGACAATATAATTTCCTTCAATTCTTTTCTATCAAGTTCTATCAAGTTAATTAACTAAAATAAATTTGTATCAAACATATACGGCACACAACATGCAGTATTAGGCACTCGAGGGACGATTGTGCATGCTTTGCATCACTAATTAAGAGGAACTCTCTTACGATGACTTCATCGTTAGACTACGACACTTCGTCTGTTGCTTTTGCAATGAGGTGTGTACACTTCTAATTTGTCTCGCGGTGTGTTCATCGCGGAATAATCGATGGGGAATGGTATGGTATTACCGCGAATCATGCAAGCATCCGTCATGCCCAAGAAATGCTCTCCCGGTCCAAACGGGCCGCGGCCAAACAAGAAATTGGCAAATATTAATTGATATTGCGCCCAGCCAAGAGGATGGTCTCCATTCTGAAACGAAGTTTTCCTATCTTTATTAACAAATTTTAATGATTAAAGATTAATTTCTCTTATAAAGAAGTAATAAGAATTTAATAAAGAAATATAAAAAAAATATATAATTGTCTTTCTGTATAAATGATGCTATTAGTTTAGGTCCTGCAAAATCTTGCTTTAAGAAACCAACAAGCTATAAGAAATTGATTACAATCGATTATTTTTTTCGTATTCAACTGATTGATCAAGTTCTTACAGCTTTATGGCTTTTTAAACCAAGGTTATAAAGCGAATCACAAAGCAAGGTGGACCTATACATTAATAGCTTATTGTAGACTGGGTATAAAACTTTTTACTCCCTAAAGTTATGACTTTTCTTAATCCTCCAAATCCTAATATATTTATTTGTTTAAGCTCTTGTTATAAAAAAAATTTTTTAAAATGTATCTATTTGATATAGATAAAAATTTAGTCGCATTAAATTACAATTTTAATTTTTCACGAAATTATTTTAGAAATCTAACTAACCGAAGTCATAGAATTGTACGCGATATCCAGACATTTGTTTATCCTGTCGGTGTCCAAACCGACCACGGAACCATAAAAGGCCGCAAGTTCCTTTTTGCTGATCATTCCATTTCCGGAGCTATTTATGGCGAGGAAAAATACTCTGGGCATAACTTTGATCCAGAACGGCATATCATTATAACTAGCACCGTCCGGCGGTGCAACGATCTGCGCCCACCAGGATAACCAGGCCTCGAGATCGATCTTTTTATCCATTTCTGCGAGCCCTTTCTTATCCTGAAGGATCAATCCGGCGAATCCGTTTTCGATTTCCAGAAGCCTTAGGTACTCCGGACCATTCCATGACCAATCAGCAAATCTTCTCAAACGCTTTCCAAAAAAAAATAGTATTTCTTTTGTATAGATGCCTCGATAGTTATTGATTTTATTGTATAAATATGTAATTATAAATTTAAAATAATGAAATATTTTTTTTATACATATATCGCGGTTCTAATTAATAAAACATTTCTAGTGCGTTATTTTACTAAAGACTCCTATTCTTTTTTTCATAGAAATATAGAAGAGAAAATTTAAAAACCTGAATTTTTAAATATTATACTTTATTTTATAAAAATGAATGGGAAATCAAATTTTTGAAAGTAAAGTGTACCTCGGAGAATAACGAAAAGTCCTTCCTATTGATATAACCATCTTTATCATGATCTAAGAGGTATGTAAAAAAATGAGAAAATTTATCACGTTGAATGGGAGCTAAGGCCTCCGAACCCCCACTTTTACTGAATTCAATGGCGGATAAACTGTCGTCACTCGGAAAGCGGCTCACCCAGGTCGCTATAAAACACGATAGTTAATCATATAATTAATTTAATTTTGATGATCAATATCCTCATCGTGAGAATAATAGAAAATAACAATAATAAATGAATTAATAATTTAAGTATAATATTATTATTAATAAATAAATCAACTAGATATTAATAATAATGTAATTATTTGTTAAATAACAAAATAAATTAACATTATTAAATAAATTAATATATTTGTAATATTATATAATTTCCACAAATATAACTTTTATATATAATGCAAAATGAGATTTGCTTCTATTATATCAAGAACTTTCTAACTTTTACTTTTTTTTAATAGTTAACTTATTATTGTAAATTTTTTTTTCTCAGAAAAAATAAAAATATAAAAAAATAAGAAAAAATGAAACAATTAATTTTTTAATAATACTACTATAAATTTTGTTAAAATAAAAAATTGAATTTTTGAAAGCGGATTTTGTAAAAAATAACTGCGAGATTAATTCTCATTTTTGTATATTAATGTAAATTAACTCTAATCTCAGTCTTCATTTTAAGCATATGATGTTTTTTTCCAATTGGATTTATTGCGTTTTGGTTTTGGAAATTATAATCAAAATTGGTCCATACAGAAATGCGCAGAACTTTTAGTAATTTAACTAAACTAAATTTAAACTAAAAATGCTAATAATAATTCAACAGAAAAACATCTGCAAGCTTTATTCTATACCTTCTAACTTTTAGAACTAGAAAAAGATAAAAAGTGAGTTAAATTAAGATTAGAGTTAATCTACATTAATAGAAATGAGACTTATTCTTTTTATGCCTATTTCTACCAATGCAATTTAACTTTAATCTCAATTCAACTTACTCTTCATCTTTTTCTTATTCTTAAAACTGAAAAGAAAAAGATGAAGAGTAAGTTGAACTGAGATTAAAGTTAAATCTATATTGATAAAAATGGGCAGCTGAATTTCTTGCATGATTCATCTTTTCTCTCCTTTTCAACGTGGAGAGAAAAGGAAGAAAGATGATCAGTGCAAGAACTTTAATCAAAAGAACGGATTGATGGATATAATAAGTAATGATTAAAATTAACAAATTAAAATCTGACAGACTCACTCCAGACGTGCACACTCCAACCGGGTTGTTCCAGTTCGGGGGCAACGACGGGGGCGACGGCGAGCTCGTCGATGTTGCTGCTGGTTGTTCTCCATCTTTTCAGAAGGTCCTTGGTCCGATCTCGTGTACGATCGCACGCCTGCCGCCAGTTAGTGATAAATTTGCGAGGTACCTTGAGCGCATTGTTGTCATCTAGGCTGATCTCCTGGCTGCCGAGCGAGCTGCGTTGACTCTTGTCTTGTTCGCCGCCACCACTCGACGTGCCATCATTTTCCGGATAATACATCGGGTCCTTTATGCTACCTGAGCGACTCTCCATGATGAACTACTTAGTCGGACGTTATGCCTTAGATGACGTTACATATATTACAAAGGGGGGATTCACTCTCTCACCTGAAAATAATCAATTCCACCAGTCGTAGAGGTCACCAGGTCGCTCGATATTGCGACCGCGCCGTTTCGTCGCCGCGGAATCTTCCGTGGGGATGTAATCAGGTACAACGCTAATGTGCAGACGCATAAAGCTTTCTCGCATAACAACACTATATCTCTTATGTACTATTTATTTATTTATTTATTTTTAATCTATATATACATTGATTGAACATATTTCAATCAGAAAGGATTGATCGATCGATAGATGTTGATCGATGCTGAATTTCTTGGATATATCAACATCGATTCGATGTTGATTGATCAATCATTTCTGACATATTCTTTTGTTTCATTTAAAATTGTATTGTAAAAAAAAAAATAAATTTATTGTAATTAGGAAAAATATGTTATATTATAGAAATGCTATGATTGATCTTTGAATAATTTTGTTTTGTAAGAAAATTAAATGAAGCGGATAAAATCGAAATTATCATCAAATGGATCAGAAAATGAAAGATATAAAAGAAATTATCCTAATAAAATTTTTTATAAGTAACAACTTTTTAAGAACATTTTTAAGATATGTAAAATCTATGTATAAAATTAGTTGTTTATAAATTATCTGATGAATTAATAAATAATTGATAATTAATCATAGGTATATTTTATGACACTTAAAATTCGGGATGTATCGAATATTCGAAAAATATCCAGTATTCGATATTATTTGATACTTTTTTATTATCCGATCGAATAACCAAATATTATTAGTATCTAACAAGCTGAAATTTTATGTTGAAAGTTTTACCTTATTGATACAGAATTCTATACTTTTTAGTTGAACTTCTTGCAAATTCGCATATTGCAGTTATGCGGTTTACGATAATCGAAATAGATTGTCACCGATAAATGCTGAAATGTTATTGTTCATCATAAAAAATTTATTAATATTAAAAATATAATAACGTGATTTATATATAACGTATATACAACGTGTGATAATAATATATGATAAATAAAAATATTAATGGAAATATCATCTCTTTCCTGAATCAGATACAAGCAAGATATAAGTAAGAAATAAAAACGTAATGAAAAAGAGAAGTTAAAAATAAATTTAGATTAAAGATTACAGGAAAATTGTGAAGAAAAAAAAGTAAAATCTGTATATAAAAATATTTTTTTTTGCTAATAATTATGCAAATTAATGGACATCTAAATAGCGCAACCGATCCATTAAAACTTGTAAAGTATTCATGAATAAAAGATGCACTTTTTTTATAAATTAGTAATAATATTCAAATTGAACTAATTTAATCCAAACAGAGCAACAAGTCATTATATCAAAATGATTCCAAAATGATCATTAAAAATGATTTCAATTAATTCCGATTCATTTAAATGTCATTTTGACGTTATCGTGACTTGTTGTTTTACTTTGGAATAAAAAAAATATATATACAGAAAAATATATACAAATATGAATTTGTACACAATACATGTTTACAAATATGCATATAAATAATATATAAATAATAATTTATTTTTATAAATAATGATTTATTGTTATACAAAATTAAGAAATAGAAAAAAAAGAATAAAATCTGAAAAAGCTCACAATTCACAATCGATAACATAAAAGTGAAATCTTTTGGGATTCTCAAGAATACTTTTAAAATATAAATGAGACGAAACAGGAATTATTTCGAGACTAAAAAAAATTCTTTTCGGACTCTGCTATTTAGATAATTAATTTAGATAATTTAGATAAATATATGTATAAATATTTCATGTTTACTATTTTGTTCTGGATATCGACAGATGTTCGCACACGTGATTCCCGTCTCGCGTTTTAGAGGTCTCTGAACATGACGTGGGAACGAACACGCCATCTTATTAGAGTGGCTCCCTCAGCAAAAGCCGGATCCTTTCCTTCTGTTGTAACTCCCTTGGGGTGAGTGATGTGTGATTCGAATCGCGTTTTATTACAATCATCCTTGATTTTACGGGCGTCGGAATATGGACAGATTGTTCGCCAAGCTTCCCAATTCGAGATCCTTTTATATTTTTCATAGACCTTCCCATTGATCTACCATATTCATTGCGATGAAAACGCTAACCTCGAGGATGTCTGCCGCACTCGTGCTCGATGTTTCTCTCTTCCCGACCGACTTCGCGACATATCTCCGATGAAAATAACAATTTAAATGCATATATTTTCATTAGAAAAAAAGGAATTGTTTATATGAAATTTTCATAGTATAGAAATCATGATAATGCATTAATCATCTTATTTCTAGGAATCCGCGATGGGTGCATATAAGTATATGCAGGAGCTCTATCGCAAGAAGCAGAGCGATGTGCTCCGCTTCTTGCTGCGTGTCAGATGCTGGCAGTATCGCCAGTTGACCAAGATGCATCGTGCTCCTAGACCATCTAGACCAGACAAGGCTCGTCGTTTAGGTTACAAAGCCAAGCAAGGTAAGCATCATCATTCCTTTGCTAGATGGAAAACATGCTCATAAAATATCAATTTGAGAATATTCAAATATACTGAGTCAAAGGCTTGTTTTTTCTCTTTTTTTAAGCTAAATTTACACGGTTCATCTTTTATTTTTTCTTCAATAAAAAGAGGACAGATGAACTATGCAAAAAGTTCAGCTAAAAAGAACAAGTATAAAATTTAGTGAATAATACTTATCCAACAAGATGTTTTCTTCTCAGACATATAACAGTGGAAATCTTTGTTGGAATCAGTGATTTTATTCAATATTCATATTTGGTTCTTATATTAAAAATTGTCTTAAATAATCTTAAGATGTCATGAATCAATCACAGAATTGTATTAGCATTGAATTGAATTAGCATCTAAAGACATTACTTTTGAGAGAGATGTTTTGAAATAAGAACGGATTTGAAATACTGACTAATGCACATTCTTATAATTTATAGATAGTTACAGAGAAACATGATTTTTTCAAACTATATTATTCCTTTTAGATTTAAATGTCTTATATAATTATTTTATGAAAACTAGTTTCACGATTGATAAATTTTAGTTTATACTTAAACCAATAAGCAAATTCTTCAATGTAATATATTAATATCGTTTTAACTGCCTTATTATGCTTGATATCAGAATATATATGATTTGCATTTGATTCTATATGAAAATTAATTGATGATTTGTACTTGCACCACTCTGACAGTTTTGTGGAGAGAATTATACCTACTACATCTACTGATATATTTGATAAATTAATTTTACATGTATATGTAATCTTAAATGGAGAATAAATGTAAAATTTTATTTTTGTACAGGTTTTGTTATCTTCAGAATCCGTGTACGTCGTGGTGGACGCAAGCGTCCAGTTCCTAAGGGTGCGACCTATGGCAAGCCCAAGAGTCATGGTGTCAATCAGTTGAAACCAACCAGGAAACTACAGTCAGTTGCTGAGGTAAGATATGGGAATATAAAAGATAAATAGCATAAAAAAATCACATATGATGAATTGTACCATGCACCACTCTTATTTTAAAATGGGGAAGCAGTTGTACCTTCTGATCATAGATATTTTAATTACAAAAATTATAGCTTTATTAATATTTATTTTAAGAACTTTTTTTTATTTTACATTTGTGTATTTTTAAAAATGATGATAGCTTTGTTAATAATGAAAAACATTGATTCTTTTTTTCCTTGGATGTCTGAAATTATTATTAATTTGAGGATTAGCAGTCTTTTTCACTAGAATTTTTCATTAATGTTTCCTTGCAGGAACGCGTTGGCCGCCGTTGTGGTGGCTTGCGAGTGCTGAATAGTTACTGGGTAGCCCAAGACTCTTCGTACAAATACTACGAAGTTATTCTGATCGATCCTGCTCACAAGGTAATATTCAAAACAAATTTATAGCTTCCGTTATTTTTAAAAAGTAAAATTATTGTTTTATTATTCGTATTATTAACATTATTATTATTATTATTATTACTATGTTCGAACTGATATCTGATATACTCTTTTTTTATTTTTTTTTATTTTTTTATAATATGATGACATTTTATATCACCAATGAATGAACACATGATTCTTTATCTTCCTTGGATGTCTGAACACAACATAAATTTTGAGAATTATTTTTTAAAGATTTGTTCGTCATATATACTTTTAATGTTTCCTGATTTCATTCCAGGCAATTCGTAATGATCCTAAGGTAAATTGGATATGCAATGCGGTGCATAAGCATCGTGAGCTCCGTGGTAAGACTTCCGCCGGCAGGAGCTCTCGTGGATTAGGTAAAGGACATCGCTATTCACAAACGATCGGTGGTTCGCGTCGTGCGGCCTGGAAGAGACGAAACACATTGTCTCTCCGCAGAAAACGATAATTATTTTGTTTGTAATCTCCACTATGCAAGATACATCATTTTATTGCTTACTTGGTATCAATATCGTGACGTATCCTGTAAAAAAAATAAATATCTCTTTCCTAAAACTTGTAAAATTTTGATTTCTTTAATTTCCCTTTCTGTACCCATGGAATCTTAAGAAATCTTAAGCAGGAAATGTAATGAAAAAACAATAGGTAAAATGATTTTTTTAACCGATTTATTTTTTAATCATGCACATATTTAAAACAACGTAAGGAAAATAACTCATTGGCCAGGTCCAGATAGTGATTTGTCCATAAATTTCTTTTTCGCAAAACAGAGCCACCATTTACTCGGCTTCCCATCCTCGCCATATACTTTTTCAACAATTCTAACAGCCGTTTCTTGCCTAATTTGATAGAGATATTGTCTCATAAGATCTAAAATTGAAAATAATATCGTATTGTCTAGAAATATTATATTAGTCGTTAATTTCCAAACAATAAGTTCACTACTTACCAGCTTCAGCAGGACTGCTTGGTTTGGCATATACTGAGTTCAATGGAAAGCCGGGATCGCCAGGAATATCAAATTTGGAGATAGCAAGGGAAAACATCTCATTCATGGCTTGTGGTTGAGTCGCACACTTTTGTAACTTCTTCAGACATTCAGTAATGAACAGAGTGATATAGATTAAAACTCTATCAGCCTCGCTCTGCAATAAAAACCCAGCTTGATGTATACAGGATGTATCTCATGATAGAATAGAACTTTTAAATGTATTACCTTAATCTCATATGTTCTAAAAAATACATTTGCTTTGAAGAAATATAACGCTTCGTCAATAATATCTTGTTCTTTGTTGTTAAAAGGAGGTGCAGGACCCCTGAATGTAGTTTTGATCGGCAGCAATGCCATGTTTCCAATAGTGCCATGGCTCTTTGTGAAACTTGAATGATACGCCTAAAATATTATGAGCAATGTGTAAAACATGAAATACTTGAGATATTACAAATGAGATGGATTACTAATCCAGGTTGCTATAGGCTGATATTTATAATTTGTGATTATTTTAAGATCATTCTAAGTAATGTCTTAAGATACAAATAATAAATGGGTCTGTATTCTGTAATCAGTATTCATAGTCGATTCTTAAGTTTAAGACTGTCTTAAGTAGTCTTAAAATGTTATGAACTAATCAGAATGATATTGAGCATCTTATGACAGTCTTAAATTAAAACAAATTGTTGAATAAATTAGTTAAGACAATCTTAAAATAAGTAACAGATTATGAATATCAACTAAGCTGATATTTATAGTGGATTCTTGAGTCTGTCTTAAGTACAGTCTTAAGATATCACAAACCAATCAAAGATCGGTATTCATAGTCGGTTCTTATTTTAAGATCACCTTAAGTAATGTCTTAAATCATGTGGCCTAATGTGACTTTCTGATTGGTTCATGATATCTTAAAACTGTACTTAAGATGGTCTTAAATATAAGATTCAACTATGAATAACAGTCAGAGGGCTGTAATTAAAATAAAAAACTACTTAGAATGATAGCATCTTCAGACAATCTTACTTAAGACAATCTTATGCTGCTTCTACAATGAGTCGATAGTTGGTAGTCCTAGACGTTGATTGGCCAACTTCATCGATTAAGGCTTTCTACTATAGACTCATTGTAAAATCAGCATTAAAATAAGAATTGACTACGAATACCGATGACCATACTATAGACGATACTATAGACTGCAAGCTGGCTCTACATTATTATTCTGTCTTCAAAAATTGTCATCCAATCATAATATAATCTATACGCGAAAATTTTTAATTTAGTGAGTATTTCATAAAAAAAGAAAAAATAATAACAAAAATCTAGGCTGAAAAAGAAGAAACTCTGCACTTTGGTTATGATAAATGGGTAACGCCCTTTATTATAATATTGCCGTGTTTATTTTGAAATATTGCTTGCGTTGACGCAAGCAAAGTGTTAGGACTTACAGGCATAACGATGGTAGAATAACAGTCTTCTAACAAAACGGAATAAATAGAGGCACATCAGCTACAACATGCCTCGAAATGTCAAACTGTCGAGCTGATCAGCAAACCAACAAACCGTGAGCACAACCTAGTTCGAACAAGCGGCAACAGATCGCGCTGATAAAGCTGCCTGCGTCCAGGGACGCAGTCACCAGGAAAAGAGAAAAAGCACATTGACGACATTGACGTGTGTGCTTGTATGCGATTGTGACGGCCAGTGTTGCGGAGTCCCCGATGATGATGTCGTGTCGAGGCTCGCCGAGCTCGTGAAAACGCTGAACGAATGTTCAGCGCGCTCACGTTCCCTCTGGAAACGACAACGACGGAGAAGAGAGAGGAAGCTCGTTCGCATATGTCGGTCTCCATGCAGATTGACAGCGGCATGTTGACGAATCCAGATACCAGTCTCTGCCGCGTCTGCCTGACTGTGGATCACAACAACCAATGCATCTTCCGCAGGAACTGGGACGATTCGGAGAGTCCATCCGGATTGTCCGAGAAGTTGCAGCTATGCTGCGGCGTGGAGGTTTGTTTTTCATCTGCGCCTGTTGTTTATTTTGCATACAAAACACGAGACAGTCTCTTTTCTTATTCAGGTTCTGGAAGACGATGGCCTGCCGACTAGTATCTGCCTCGAATGCGTGATGAAAGTCAACGTCGCCTACGAATTGAGGAAACAATGTCAAAAAGCAGATGTAGAACTCAGGAAGTTGTATGGGAAATCCTTGAAAACAAACATTGCTACCATTCCAACAAAAGTATTTTCATCTTTATATGAATAAAATAATAGTAATAAGTAGCTATCTGTTCAGGGAATTAACAATTAATTAAATAGAGAAGGGGATAAGCCCGATAATAATGATTTAATTTAGATCGAAGGATAATTGATATGGTTGAACGATTTGGATAATTTATATGATTGAAAATACAATGTTTTCATTTTTTCTTATTGCCTCTCTCTCTCTATTTAAAATAATAATTTCAGTACTGTTTGGGCTGACATATATCTTTTTTACTTTGTAGGACCAGTGTTGTCAAACTGACCAATCATTTATCTTGGATGCAATCAATTTGTGTGACAATATAGAGTTAAGTGCAGATAACAAAGTTAATATACAGAAAAGCATAATGCAATCAAATGTTATGAGACAAGAACAAATACCAGATGCTTTTGATCAAATCAAGCAGGATGTTTCAGAAGACAATGAAGTAGATCTAGACTGTGTAAGTAAATATAAACAAGTAGAACATGACAAAATAGCTAATAGAACGAGAAACGAGAATAGCTATAGAACAAGAAGAATAATGTTTAAAAGGGTCACATCTATAGAAAATTTGAGGAATTATAAAGAGAGACAGAGACGATACATCAAAAAGAACGTAAACGTCAAACGTGACAACAGCGATAGCGAATATCAAACGAAGGCGAGAAATGTTCACGGCAGGATGGACAGAGTATCCGAAGTGGAATTGCAATATAAATGTCAAAAATGTGATAGATTTTATTCCAGTAAAAAGTCCTTAGATAGACACACATTGACTCATAACGATAAAGAGTTCAAATGCGATAGCTGTGATAAGCAATTCTTCTGTCTGGATAAATTGCATAAGCACATTAATCTGCACAGAGCGAAGGAAAAGCCGAAACCGGTGTTATGCAAAATCTGCAACAAGAGTTTCAGAAAAATCGATACTATGGTCAGGCATCTGAATACTCACAAGAAGGCATATCCTAAGGATGTTTTCTCTATATTGAAGGAGATACGGGACAAGAGAAAATTGGAAAATAATCCAGAGTCTTTCGAAACGTCGCTCATGTTGGACGAGGACGAAGAAGTAGCGCATGATGGACAATTTCAAAGTGCAAATAACGGTAATACGAGAGAGCTACGAAAACGTAACAATACAAAAGTAGAACTAAGAGATTCGGATTTGGTAAACAGCGATTCCAGTAATGACAAGACAGAGTCTTTCGACGACGCGTCGCTCTTCAACTGCAAACACTGTAGCAAGAGTTATCGTACCGAAAGGTCTCTTCAACGTCATCTGTTGATACACGATGAGAAGAAATACGTCTGCAATGTTTGCAACATGAAGTTCTTCCGACAGGATAGGTTGAAGAGTCACATGGATCGGTATGGTCACGATGAAACCAAAATGTGTTCGGAGCCGCAGAAACCGCCTGACGACAAGTCGGCCATCAAACTGATAAACACCTGGATAAGAGAGGAATTGGATTCCGATAATGAGGGTAAAGGTTTCCCATGTAGAATCTGCGGAAAATCATACGACACGAAGAAGTCCTTGTTGAAACATCAAATGAACGTGCACGGTGGACAGAACGAGTACTGCACGAGATGCGGTACCGTGTGTAATTGCGCGTACAAGGATCAGGAGAAAAGCAACGAAAAATCAAAGCCGTACACCTGCGAGGAGTGTAATAAGTCGTTTGAGAAGGAGATCAAGCTGCACAAGCATCTGAGAATTCATGAGCGCGCCAAGGAGCAGCAGGATGCGAATTTCAAGCGTTTCCTATGCCACATATGCAGCAAGACGTTTCGGCAGAATACCGGCCTCATGTTCCACATGAGAACACATACAGGTTACAAGCCGCACGTGTGCAAGTACTGCGGCCGTGGCTTCACGTCCAACTCGAATTGCATCAATCATGAGAGGACTCATACGGGCGATCGACCGTTCGTCTGTCAATACTGTAGCGCCGCTTTCGCCAAATCGTGTACTCTCAAGGCTCACATCACCACGCACACCGGCGAGGCGAATTATCATTGCAAGACCTGCGGCAAATCGTTCCGTCGATTGAAGTACTTGAAGGAGCACAGATTCACGCATACAGGCGAGAAACCGTACGCATGTAAAATCTGCGGCACCGCATATAGTCATTCTGGCAGTTTATTCGTACACGAGAAGAAATGCAAAGCGCAATTCAGTAATTATCAGTCGGGGGTTGTACAAAATGCACAGCAACAACAGATTTCTTACAATCAATCTCCTCAGACCACTGGCGGCATTTCCGTGGCGTCCACTTCTTCGGTTGTCGCTCCTATCATCACTACGCTGCCTCAGGCTCACCTAAACGTAATTAACAGTACTCTGAATGTACAGCCGAACAAAGACTACGTGGATAATGTTCAGCGAATGAATGCGCATGCAGCAACTAACGCAACCACAGTTGTCTCACCAGGTCTGCATCCGAATGTTGATATCTCCGAAATGAGTTCCGCCGTGAGGAACTTCTCTATCATCGGGCAGATGTTTCACACTTAGAAAAGCGTACGAGCGAAACGCGAATTAAGACTACTGTGATAAATATTCTTTTTTTTTAACAATACTTGTCAAGATATATTTTACATTCGAGTATAGCTACGTATCTTTCTGCTTTATCTTTCAATAATCATTGAGATAAGTATATGTTTTGTATTGTACCTACATCACAATATGGGAAGATGGGTATAGAATGTATATTTGTATCTTACAATTATTAGAAATTTTTATTATACAGAATTTTTATATAACAGAATCTTATTCTGTATAGCTGTTATACAAAAGTATACATATACATATATGTATATATAATATATATATGTATATATGTGTGTAACTTTATATTCTAATTATTGAATTGTTATTTTCTGTATATACGATCTCGTAATCATTACATAGATGATTCGTGAATCGTGCAGTCATGAATCCTTATGAGTTTATTCTATGTCGAAAATAATTTTTTATAAACTTCATAACTAACAAATACGTGTACGTATATGCAAATATTGAGCAAGATTTAATTCGTGTATACAACATGATTAAATAAATACGTTTTGCACCCAAGCAGTTTATTCATTTTCGAATTATCTTAAATTATAAAATTATACACATCCTCTCATTAAAAATGCTCGAACGTGTACATCTCAGCAATCAAGCTAACGTCATTTATTGTCATTTGGTATACTTAAAATCCTAGAGATGGAAAGTTTTACTTTTATCATTAGTTTTGTTGTTATTTTTTTAAACGACATTTTATATGTTTAGATTTAGTAATGACGTTGCATTTTTTTAAGACAATAGTGATAATTAAAAATTAAGATTAGGAATGTTACTTTTGAAAAGTGACTTGTCATCGTTACGCATTATTTATTGAAAGAAGTAATTCATATTTGAAATATACTGAAATATGATGCATCGTTCTATTCTCATAATAAATTGCAACATTATCAAATCATTATCAAATCATTGTTTTGAAATGTAATGACAAAAATAGCTGTAAAATTATAACTTCCCTGCTTAAAATTATCATTTCTTTTTTTATATTAAAAAAGAAATTATTTTAAATGTATATATTTAAAATATAAAAATAAAAATAAAATTTTATCGTTTTGTCTTCAATATTTTAAAGAATATCTAATTACCAAATTACATTTAATTTAAAATATTGAACACGTGATTATTCCCACAAATATGGATGATAATAATTTTTAAGTTATTTATTAAGATATGTTTGAAAAAAATATGGATGGATATTTCCAATTGCCTTGATCCCCTTTTCAACAATACGTCATATAACTATCTTTATTAGCATCGGTATTCACGATATGAGCTGTTAGATGGATAATTTCATGTGTATAATGCAAAAGACAGAGTGATATTTGAAAGATATTTAAAGAGTGGCTAAAATACGTTTGAAAAATTGGAACGTAAAATTTTTTTTTAAATTATTGCAAGTAATTTTGTTTGCTTATCAAATAAGTTTTCTCTAAATCTCGAAAGTGAGCCACGTTTGAAACGATGAAAGGCTGTATTCAAGGAGCGCGCCATTAGCTGCTATGCATCCATCCTTGTTTTACGTTAAATGAATGATAAAGATGGCAACACAATAGCGTTGTAGCGTGACTTCCCAAACGCAGTTATTGGCTGAGTGGAGATCGGTGGGGATGTCGAACTCTGGTAGGGAGTAAGGAGTAGGGAATACCTGTAGTGTAGGGAGATAAATAAATAAAGGAGTTTAGCCGGCTGCCGACAAAAAATCTTCCAGATCTATCTGGTTGGCCGGTTCTACGACGCCGTTAGTGATTGCGCAATAAACGCCTTTTCATCTTCGCAGAATCTGCCAAAGTGTAAGTAGAATTCGCTATTCTTATTTAATCAGATTTATACTCAGCTAGTTAATTCGAGACTGTAGAGAATGATGGTATTACACAATATTGCGTTGAATATTTCGAGCAAAAGTGATATGCGGTTACCGCCCGGCTAATTAACAGTCTTCAGACTAATGGTTTATAGTACTGGATGAATTATTTTTATCATCATGATAAAGCAATAATAATGTCAAGATCTGTTCGAGGAATTCAGAATAGTCACGGCATTTGGAAATTGTCGTGTTACAGCGAAAATATAAGTACGAACTAACTAAGAATAAACTGGAAGAGGAAACGCCTCAACAATGGCGTCTTTCGCCAATATTAGAGCCTTATTCCACAAAGCATATTTTATAAATCATGATTAATAAGAATTATCATTTACAAAATCTGAGAACTATAATACATGAATTGAATGTGCATATATTTCCTTACGCAAAATATTTTAAATAAAAGCTTATATTTTTATCTCTGTAGATTTTATATATTCAGAGGTTTTTATTAATTTATAATTACAGTACCATATTGCACAAGAATTTTTGGATACAGTATGTGATATTTATTCTTTGCAATCTTTATGCGTAAAACATATTGCGTAGTGATGTTCCAGGTAGAAGTTGTAGAACGGGTGGAACACAAGTTAATAATATTACAAGGACGTCATCTCTCATATGACCTATTTGTCACTTACAAGTTCGCTTAAGTGATAAATGAAGTCATGATGACGTTCTATGGTATCACTACGTGTTCTACCTGGGATATCAATATGTTTTGAGTGAACGAAGGTTGCAAAAAAAAAAAAGAATATCATGCTATAAAAAAATTTTTGTGCAATATAGTTAAGCATGTGTTTAGAGTTTGATAAGAATGATAAGAAAATAGCACTTGTAATGATTACATAATGTAACTGAACTGATGCTTTTTTGGATTCAAAATTTGCTGTGTACAATACTACATATAATAATTTTATTTTTAATAAATAGTATTGAAGGATCAATACTTTTTATTACAAAAATCTGTTCTAATGATAGTTTTAATTCAGATTTTAAATTGAAATTTTAACTTAATTTAAAATTTTAATTTGAACATTATTGAAATTTCAACTTAATGAATAATTGAACACAATATTTGAAAAATTTCTTTTAAAATCTAGCTTTTAAATATCTGTCTTAATGGAGATATTAATTAAAAATTGATTTTAACCCTTCGATTGCATTTATATTTTTACTTCTGCTTTACTTATCTGAATTTTTTTGTCCAGTTTAAGTTTTTTTTTCTATTGTTTTAGACTTTCAAAACATTTAGAATTATTTTCCAATATCTTTATTACGTTATCAAATAACTTTTTCAACTCGAATGTAAAAATTTTTATTTAATGAAAAATGAAATTTGAGCAAAAATTATAGAGAAATTTGAAAGAAATTTTACTTATACCAAAAAAACCTACATTGCAGACATAAGATTAAAATCCAGTATATAAATTTTGATTTATATACATTTGATTAAATCTAAAATTAAATGTTAATAAAAAATAAATTTTAAATTGGAATAAGTCTTGGCAAATAAACTTCTTTAATAAGACTGAAAAATATTAAAGCGTATTATCTGCTTGATATCTGTATATTCTAGTATTATGATGAAGAGAAAAATAACAAGTATTTTTTTTAGCAATATGCCTTCGTACAAGCTGATTTACTTCCCCATCACGGCATTGGCCGAGCCAATTCGCTTCCTGTTCAGCTATGCTGGTATCGAATTTGAGGATGAACGTTTTGATAGAAATGATTGGCCAAAACTTAAGCCGAGTATGTACATCTGATTAATCCTAATAATATATACTCCTATTCACCTGTTGCAAATTTAATCCAGTTTAATCCTTGAAATCCGATTTATGAACAGATCTGCGATAAAAATATGGTTGTTATTATCAGCGCTGACTAATTTTCCTTGTAACATATTTCTTCATTTTTTAATATAAAATAATTTGATTCTTAACGGGATATGTACCTTTAATTTTTTTTTTATATAACAACCGGAAATTATTATTTTTTTTTTACAATAGAGCCTTTTATTTCTTATTACGTACTGCAATAGGAAAACCGATATTGTTATGTAAATACAGTGTCTTTGTTCAGTTAATGAAAAACATTGTGGCTTTCATTGTATGGTTTCAATGTAAATAGTGCATGTAAGGAAATCATTCTGTCATTTAAATTAGTCAATTAATCGATACATGCTATAGGATTTGAAACACAAATCTTTCAGCATCATAAAGCCATCTAAATAGATAGCAGAGTGGTCTGTAAATTGTACGAGAGAAAAAGAAATCGTCATGAAATAAAAATTAGAATGTACAAAAAAATTTGTATTGTCAAATTCGGATTTGAAAATGTAATTGTGTATATGTAACTTTAATTGTGTACAATTATTAATCATCACAGCTCTTAAAAGACATTTACTGTAGATATAAATTTGTTACAATAATCTAGAAATTTATGATCTCTATTATAAATTTTGTTCAATTTTAAGCACATTGCATTCATATCATTTTTCAGCTATGCCATTCGGTAAAGTACCCGTACTCGAAGTAGATGGAAAGAAAATCGATCAGTCCACAGCTATCTGCCGTTATTTGGCGAAGCAATGTGGTCTTGCCGGCAAGAACGATTGGGAGTCTTTGGAAATAGACTCTACTGTCGACACTATCCATGATGTACGCGCCAGTGAGTATAATATTTTGTTTACTTACCTGACTCTATTGTTTATTAGAAGCGGAGATTTAATTAAAATTTTAAAATAGATTTGAATCACGATATTGATGTTTATGTATATCTCAATAATACAAACAGATCTATTTGCAAATGATGAATATAAGAAAGAACTTTTTTTTTTATATTTTCGTTAAACTTATTTAAATATTTGATTTTATCTTGTTTTTTTTCTTGTTTGTATTAGGCATCGCTAGTTTCCACTACGAGAGCAATGAAACAGCTAAAAATGAGAAACTTAAAGCTACCAAGGAGACAGTGCCATATTATTTGGAGCGTTTAGACGCACAGGTGAAGAAGAATGGCGGTTACTTTGTCGGTGGTTCTTTGACGTGGGCCGATTTAGTTTTCGTCGGTCTTTTGGATTATTTGAATTTCATAATGAAGGAAGACATCATTGAGAAATATGAGAATCTGAAACAACTCCAAAAGACAGTCGAGGAAGTACCGGCTATCAAAAACTGGATCGAGAAACGTCCGCCAGCGATCTTTTCACCGAATTAATTCGATTGATTTCATATATGATTTCATAAAATGATAATTTTCTGACAGAGTTTATTGTCATTGATGATTGATAAAATATCGATTTTTCTTTTTTTTCAAACGCGTTTATATCTATATACGAAAAGCATATATATGATTGATTTATGAACTAGGAGATATATTGAAGATATATATATAGATATATATTTTAACACTTGTTAAAGGCTGATATTACTCGTATTGTTATATGTCATATAATAGTAAAACTATAAGATAATTTCTAATCAAATCTTGAAGAATGAACTATTTTTTTCATTACATAATTTTGTATTTCAATAAATCTGTACTTTTACTATACTTTTTCTTGTTGATTTCTTTCATATTCGCGAAATTTACCTTTTCAATCATTTAATTTGTTATTTATAATGTACTTTTATTTCTAATTTCAAATAACGTAAAAAAATCTGGAGGATATATTAAATTTAAGGATGATTATATATTTTTCATATTTGAAAAATTGAATCGTCTTTGATGCTTTTACAATTTTTTTTTGGACTATACTGAATAATTTCTACTCTTAGAAAATTTTCTCCTGGAAATGAATCTTGTCTCAATGATAAAGTGGAGGTGTGAACTGAGTAGAGAGACAATGGAAGAATTTAGTAGCCGAATACCCATTTTTTGTTATTAATAGACCATCATTATTGATAACGTGAATGTGGATTTACCGGCAAAAACGATTGGGAATTATCATTGACAATCAGTCAATCACATGAGTATCGAGTACTTAACTGTCAGAACTATACGAGATTTATGACAAAATAAATATTATTCTATGTATTTAATTTTTATCCAAATTCATTAGAAGCCGAAATTCCTTGAAAGCAGATTCAAATCATGATTGTGATGTACTGAAATCTTGATAATATTCATGGATGGATTTATATTCATAACGACAGTAAAAATTTCCTTGATTAAAACGATTCAGACTGTCACTTTATTTATCTTTCTTTTATTGCTCGTATTAGATGTTATTGCTTTTTTTTTAATTTACGTGCCACAAATGTGCTAAAAAACAGTAACTTAAAGTTAGTGATGAAACGATGTTTTACTTGGAGCGTCTGGACGTTCAGATAAAAAAGAATGGTTTTGTTATTTTGTTGACATGGTGCTCTGACATGAGTTGATCTCACTTTTGTCAATCTCATGAACTTCCTAATGAAAGCGAATATCATTAAGAAATATGAGAACTTTTGAAGCAATTATAAAGAAAAGGAAATTCTCATCAAAAATTGGATCGAAGAATGACAACTGCATATGAAAATCACATATGTAATTATATGTAAGAATTCCGAAAAGTGATTTATTTTTATTTGACAGAGTTGATTGTTCATTGATGTTTGATTTGAATAAAATATTTATTTTGATGATTTCTTTCGCATTTACAAAATCTTATATCTTGCCATTTGTTCAATTTATTTCAATCTGTTTACATTCCTGTATTCACTTATTTCTGTATCATTATTTTTTCTGTATCATTATTTTTTCTTATTTCATAAAATTATTTTTGTATTTAAATTACTATAAATATAATTTAGTTACAATTAGATATCCAGTAAAATACTCATATCGAAGAAAATTGGCAGCAATGTTGAGCAATATCAAATATTTAACAACCAAAAGGTCGCATGTTTAATTCATAAATAGATATCTGCCTCTAAAGCGTTGTTGATAAAAGGTACATGGTGGATAAAGGATATATGGTAAATAAAATATATCTTAAATAATTAATTTAACGATTGCGAAATGTTGATAACGTATTATCTGCTTTTATGAACAGATAGAGCACTGGAACCCTACCTTTTTAGACACGTCGTGATGCGGCTTTCGCGGTTGCTAGGAGCTATATTATCTCGGCGTATAACTGTAATGCAACCGAAGGTCACACAACATAGTTACAATTCAGGGGGGGGGGGGGTCTATGACTATTCACCGACAATGAGTAACTAGAAACGTGAGAAGGCTATGTACATGTTCACATTATGTTGCAATGTGACAATTACATTGGATACATCTGGCTTTTCTATAAGAAAAACATGATAAAATATTAATATAAATCAACAAAATTTTTTCTTAAGAATATTCTTGCAATATGTTGAATGTTTGAAAAAAATTCTAATTTATATTTTTTTAAGTTTTATATATTGCCTTTGTAAGCATATTTTTCAAAAAAATTTATTACGCTTACACTTTATAAAGAGTAATATATTTTCATTTATGTATTCCTCATACACAATTACAGATTTCATTAACTAATATATTCCTCAATTACAGATTTAATTATATAAATAATGACTTTAATATCTACTGATATTAAAAGATATATTAACAAACTTGCAAATTCGAATTCAAGAAAAAAGCTAATGAATTCTTTGTATTATCTGTCACTTACTTTTTGCAATATTGAATATACATATGTGTGCTTTTAATTTATAATTTATATGTATAATAAACTATCTTCTAAATTTGATATTTTTTTCAAATATTAAAATTTTTGTTTATTAATACTCTGTTAATACTCTGATATATTCAATGTTTATTTGATTAACTTTTATTCATCATATTTTCTTCCAATTTTTTATGCGCGTGAAACAGCAAGTCATAACAAGTTATTAATAGCGTGACGAGGAATCATGAAACATTTATCTTTTATGTAATGATTGTGCATGATATAGATAGTGTCAATACCGTGTCTCATTGAGATAAATTCTGATAAATCTTATAATGTGTGATCATCGCGAACACAAGTATTTGTGAAATATATACGCGAATTGCAATGTATTGCACAATTATACGTAAAAATGTTGTTACTGATGTATTAATATATGTATAATCATTTTATTATCAGTTGCATATTTCTCTGAATATATGTTTTAGAAAATTTATTTATTTAAAAAGCGTATCATAATTATTATTTATTTTTTTTATAATTAGTATTTATTATAATTATAATCGATCTCTTCTGTTAACTTTAAATCTGTAATATCTTCCCAATCAGTAGACAATGTTTTTAAAACGTTTTTAAAATATTTATTTAATGTAAAAATATTTAAGAAATATTTTTAAAATATTGTGTGCTGATTGGGTTATTGGATAGTCTTTCTTACTGAGATGTTTCTGGAATTGCATTAAAAAATTTAACAGATATAAGATGTCTTTAAAATAAAATATGCGGTGGGGAGTAAATTACTAAAGTTCTAACGAAACGCTCACTGTCAGTTGTTCTCGGTTTGCGAGTAGTTCTGCATCGATTGCTAGAGTCTTGATTTTACGAGAGATTGGATTACAGACTGCAAGGTAGTGAAGAAATTATATCTTTTCTATTTCACAATTTTTAGAACAAATATAATATACATATATATAAGCGAATATTATTAATACTATTATTAAATACTTAAAATTAGGCGAGTTTGATTTTAGCTGTGGAGTTAAAACATAAGACTATTAACATAAAAAATTCAATGTAGGTAAGATTTCAGAAATTATGAAGTTTTGATAAGCGCTGCTCAGACTTATCTTATCAGTACTTTATTTTTTCCGAAATCTTATTTACTTGAACTACATTGAATTTTGTTCGTCGATGATCTTGTGTTTTGATTCTGCAGTATTGGACACGCTTGATTGAAATTAATACTTTTGAAAATTATTTTGAAGTAAATGTAAAATATAGTTGTCATAAGGATATTATGAATTTGAATTATGTAATTAAATACCAAAGACTTAATTTTGATCATAGAAGAAATTTTGATTATATTTCTAATTAATTTTTATATATTAACAGTTTTATATATTAACAGTCAACAATTATTTGAAGAAGATCTAACCCAGTTAAATATTGATTGAAATGTATAATGTTGATACTTTTTTACTATGAATATTTAAATAACACACTATATATATATTACGTGTCACGCGAATGTTACGTTATATGCATGTTTAAACTTTTATAAAAAAAAAAACCAAATATTATTTAACATATCTTATTTTACGCGTATATATCTTTTACAATTTTGCATTTATACAATTTTCAGAATATGCCGACGTATAAGCTGATATATTTCGATGTTACGGGCCTTGGGGAGGCAATTAGGTTTATGTTAAATTATTGCGGCATCAAATTCGAGGATGTTAGATTTAGCTTCGATGAATGGCCGAAATATAAATCAAGTATGTTATTTCATATAATATTATTTTAAGATTATAAAACGATCATAATTTTGATTGCTCTTCCATTTAAATACTAATTCGTGTTATAAAATTTTACAAGATAAAACTGCATTATAAAAGTTTGCAAAATACTCCTAATATATTCCGCGCATTTACCGTCAAGTTTTATTGTTTTACGATCATTAGTCACGCTTGTATCATAAACGCGCACAAGGAACAAATTATTCTGCAATAAAGCAAAAATAAAGAAGCAACTCTCTCTTCTCTTATTCAAACAAAATAATAAATATAAATAATAAATGTAAATTTTATGTGAACAAACCGATGTTGAAAAATTATTAAAATATTTTTGCGCACTATTTTTTGCCCCTTTAATCTTCTTTATTATTTTATTTTGTAATAATGTCTAATGACATTTTATAAATATAACAGACATGCCCATGGGACAAGTGCCGGTTCTAGAGATCGATGGTAAGCAATATCATCAGTCCAGGGCCATCGGGCGATTCCTCGCCAAGAAGGGCAATTTATATGGATCCAACGATTTTGAGGCTATGGAGATTGATGCAACAGTTGATTCTATCGAGGACATAAGACAAGGTAAAAATGTCGGTGATCAAACACAAGAGAATGACAGATTGTCTGTAATTACATAATCATCAAAGCAACATGATTGTGACTTTTTGAATCGTCCATGTTGACAGGATTAGTCAATTTAATGTATACATTGCGCATTCATTATTTTATACCAACTAAGATATATTTAACGTTATTATTGCAAAATACTTTAGTACCTAAAGTTATTATTTGAAGTTAATAAGCTATATATACATATAGTTCCTGGATGACTGTCGCGCGTTATATAATATAATAAATTATCGCTTTTCTCGCGGTCGGCGGTTCACAACAATGTGGGAACTATATATCTCTGTGCAATGCAAAAAAAGTAAAGTAAATTAATTTTTGTAGCAATGACTCTTCATTATTGGGAACAAGATCCCGCTTTTAAAGCGAAACTCAAGGATACACTTTTCCAAAAATTGCCTAACTATCTTGATGTATTCGAAGCTCAAGTTAAGAAGAACGGTGGATACTTCGTCGGTGGCAAAGTATAACTATAATATTAATATTAATTTACGTGTGCAGTTATCGAGCCTTATTTTGTTACTTTTGTTTTTCGTAAAGATATAAAAGTACATTTTTATTGTTTTAGCTCTCGTGGGCAGATTTTCTGTGGGCTGCATATCATGACTATATGAGCTTTATGGTGGAGAGGGATTTGATCAAAAATTATCCCGAATTGAAGAAGCTAGTGGAGAAAGTTCGTACTTTACCCAAAGTTAAAGCTTACATCGAGAAGCGACCTAAGACTCAATTTTAAAATGATCTATAATAATATGCTCTCGCTTTGATTTGTTAAACATATTCCTTTAATAATTATTTTCTATTTCGAAGCGTTTTGTAGAAGAATAGCATATAACTAATGTTCCGAATAGCTTTAATCTTTAGTTTTTCTGCAATCTAACATACAACAACTAATATTATTATGTATAAAATAAATAAAATGGAAATAAAATCTTTTCATTAAAAGTGTGTTTATCGTTAATTTCTTATTTCTAATCCCTCTTTACTTATCAGTTTAAAAACATTGTATACCAATTTTCAGTATTTCTTTGAAATTTTCACTGTTTTTTTTTCCGTAAGAGTATAATTATCAATTCTGTATTATTTTAAAAAAACGCAATTTAAATAATATTGTGTACCAGATATCGTATATTATAAATAATATAAATTTGATCTTAGTTTTTTTATTATTCCTTAACAACAAATAATTTTTTAATGCAGAATGTATGTTCCAAGTACATATATATTATTACTGTTTCAACGAAACGGTCAATAAAAGTCCGTAATTTTGTTTTAGCTGTCGTAGATTTCCTGTGGGTTGCATTCTGTGAATATATAAGCCTTGTTCTAATCCAAACGAGTATTATCCCGAATTGAAGTAACTAATGGAGAAAGTTCGTACTTTGTCCAATGTTAAAGCTGGAGAAACGTCTCGAGAAATCTGTGTAAATAAAACGATTTTAGAGAAAAAAGGATGTCATTTAAATGATATTAAAAAAAAATTCTAAATTTGATTTTTTATATATCAAGAAAATGTTTACATTAACAAGAATTGTATTTTATGTAAATATTACACAGATCCTTAAAATAATTTTTCTTTACACTAAACGATATACTTGTTAAAATACTCATTTATTTTTCATACTCAATATCTCATTAATTTTTTTATCATAGAATGTAATTTAGGAGAGTTGTTTTTAAAAATCGTCCCAACCTCTATTAGAATATGAATGAAAGATTTCATTATACTAAGCCTTTAATTTCATTCTATCCTATATGATTTTTTTTACTTATAAGAAACAGAACTCTATCGCATCTATCTATTAGCGGTATCGCATAAATGTTTATTAATAGTATTTATAAATAGACATAAAGAGCTCTTTTAGAAAATGTCTTACAGAATGATTTTTTTTATCATTCTTAAGATATTTTAGTGAGATCTTTAAAAAAATCATCCTAAAGAATTCTTCCTCTCAACAATACTCAATGGATTATCTGTTTGCAAATGATTATTAAGTTGTATATTATTAAGTTGTATATTATAGAGAAAACAATTTCAATAATATCTGATAGTATAGTTTTATAAATAGTAAAATTATTTTGATTTTTATTATATAATTTTATGATATAATATTGGCTAATGTTCCTAATTTTTTAATCGTTGTTAAATAAAAAACTAAGAATAATTAAGAAATGATTTATATTCTAAGCGAAAAAGATGCACTAAAAAGTTATGTGCAAGAAATATTCTATTAATTATTGCAATGATAAGCCTCGACATAATTTTATGCTTCACTGATCTGTAATAAGCATCTTGATCTCCTAAGAAAATAAGAGGCATGCCATCCTTTTTTTCAATTGGTGCTACGTTGCATGTGCAATTTTGTTAGGTATAACTTTGTATGTGATTGGGCGTGTCTGGTATTTTTCCATAGGTCTGTTCTCTCTCTCTCTCTCTCTCTCTCTCTCTCT
>NW_012130068.1:6067460-6083019 GCF_000143395.1 Atta cephalotes | reverse complement strand
CGTTCGGTTACGGTTTCCGTTACGTTCGTAGTGTGTTAGTTAGTTTAGTTAGTTAGTTAGTTGTGTGTGTGTGTGTGTGTTCTTCTNTTNTCTCTCTCTCTCTCTCTCTCTCTCTCTCTCTCTCTCTCTCTCTCTCTCTCTCTCTGCCTTTCTATCTCTTTTTCTCTCTGCCTCTCTCTGCCTCCCTCCTCTCTCTTTCTCTCTCTCTCTCTCTCTCTTTATGGCTGAATTAGAGCACTAGTTGTACTTAAAATCAAATAGATACATACATATATTTGAAATGAGGTGAAACTGCAGATAGAACATTTTAATATAACCCAATACAAAGACCTATAAATTTCTTTTGAAACAAGGACGTATGTTCCCAAGTAACTGGGTACACATTACACACTTATTCCAACGAAACATTCAGTCGTTCTTGATCCGCGAACAGGTTCACATCGATTGTCAGAGTCTCGATTTCTACAATAGACCGATTTATAGATTGCAAGGTAATAGAGACTTATATCTTCTTAATTTTATAACCTGCTTCTAGAATAAATAAGCGAGTATGCTTATTTCAATATTTGAATTAATACTTTTGGAAATGATTTATTTTTAAATAAATATAAAATAGAGAGTTGTGTTTTGTGTGTGTCATAAGGATTGAATTTAATTATGTAATTAAATACCAAGACTGAACTTGATTATACAAGATTACTTAAAATGATTACTGGAGTTAAAAATAAGTATAAAAATAAGTTTAATATACGGACAATTATAATGATACAGGTGGATAACAAAATTTTGAAAAAAACTTTGTCGAACTTTTCGTCAATTTATACGTATTAAATTTGCGTAAAGTCAATGCTAGAATTAAACCGCTTCGAGATCTCAGAGAAAGAACTTGACTAATTGAATTGCTCAAATAAGTAAATTGTTGATTGAAATTAGTGATTTCATTATATCTCGAAACGACTATCATTGTACACACAAGGCTTAAATTTGAAGATTTGTTCACGTTATATGCATCAACATACGGTTGGAATGAGTAGGTATTATCATAGGAACATGTTGAAGTATATTGAAGCATGTGATGCGAACAAACCTTAAATAGCGAGAGCAGGGACGATGATAGATTATTTAACGCCCCCATGCAATATTCAAATTAGTATCTTATATTAGAGAAGAAGGTGACATTATAGCTTCCATGTACAATAACTTTGTTAATAATCTATATTTAAATTGAAAACTTAATAATTATATTTGTCAAAGTTGTGTTATTTAATCGATTTTGCATTCAAAATTATGAAATATTTATTATACTTGAGACATTATTTTTTATTATATATTTATAAAAATATGGAGATGCGTAACAAAAAAAAGAATAAATTAGTGCGACTCTTATAAAAATGAATTTAAAAAAATTGATTTTTCTTAAAAAAAAAACACAGTGCTTAGTTAAAATTATATATAATTATATATTAAAAAAACTATTGCAGAATGTACATATAACATGAACTATGGATCTGCAGCAGAGCTATATGCTTATCGAATTCTTCGTAAAACATTACGTAAAAACCTTGAGATAGGTTGTATTATCAGCACGCTTATGAGACATTAACTAATGCCATTATTATTTAACACATATTTCAAAATAGTACAGTCGAATAAAATATTAAATAGAATACTTAAGTGTACATATAATATATTCATGTGATAATGTACGAATTTTAAAAAAATATATAATCAAACGTATTTGTATTTAAAAAGTAAAAACTCGAAAGTTATATAAAAATTGAAAATGCATAAATGCTGGCTACTGTGTATTGGCGTATTAGTATTATTGTGTAACATAATATATACTAAACGAATAATTTTAGTACTCATTAGAATTCGCTGTCTAATAGTGAAGATATTATGAAGAGCCATGTATATATCTACATAGATTATAATATCATTTTCTTCTTATAAATAATAAAACGTTGATTTAAATATTGTATTTAAAGTACGGGGTGATTTAATTAAATTTGAACAAGATCTTTTTTGCATAAATTCAAAATCAATTTTGGTAAACATACTTACCCTGATTGTGAGTGACAGATAATAATGTCTTTCCACACCTTATATAGTTTGCGGCAGTTATTTCTGCAGTAGTTGTTGCATTATTTGAATAATAAAGCGCACCGAATGCAAATGTGCAACGCGTGATTCAAGTTTATCCATCGATCAAGTTGCAAACGGAATTGTTTAAGCCGTCAAAATTTTTCGAACTGTGTGACAATTCAAAGATGAGATGAGACACAAGTGCGCAACATTTTATTATGTCGCATAGATTTTTGTATTTACTGATATTATGTTCGTTTAGACTTGTTTGAAAATGTGGCAAATCTTATTTTAATATTTTGTATACATACATTTTTATATTTATACAATTTTCAGAAAATGTCTACGTACAAATTATTGTATTTCAACATTACCGGCCTTGGAGAGTCAATTAGGTTCTTGTTAAGTCATTGTGGCATTAAATTTGAGGATGTTAGGCTTACCTTCGATGATTGGCCAAAACATAAATCAAGTATGTTATCTCTCATATGTTATTATTTTTAGATTACAATACGATCATAATTTCAATTATTCTTTCATCTAAACACTAATTCGTGATATAAAATTTACTTTACAAAGTGAATGTTTCGCATCTATCGTCAAATTTTATTATTCTATGATCATTCGGTTTATGATTATATTTTTCTAATATATTCTAATATATGTGGGATAGATATTGCTTTGCAATAATCTCATGACATTTTTATACATTGCAGACGTGCCTATGGGACAAGTGCCAGTACTGGAAATTGACGGGAAGCAATATCATCAGTCCAGGGCCATCGGACGATTCATCGCCAAGAAAGGCAATTTATATGGGTCTGATGATTTCGAGGCCATGGAGATTGATGCTACAATTGATTCTATGGACGACATAAGATTAGGTAAAAATATTGCTAATTAATCAATGTGAAAGGATGACAAGTTGTCGATTACATAATCATTAAATCAACAAGACATACATTATAACTTTCCGAGTCTTTCGCGCCGATGGAATTAGTCAATATTTATATCTTGCACATATGTTGTGCATATGTCAAATAGGGTTACTACTAGTGTTATTAGTGTTGATCTGCATAAAGCAGATTGAAGTTAACATAATATTTCCTGAATAATTATCGCGCACTGTTTAATTAATATCGCTTTTCTCACAATGATTTATTGTACAATATGCTTTTTATCTCTATGCGAAGTAAAAATATAAAATCGTACGGTAAATTTATTTTTGTAGTATTATCCCAATATTACTGGGAAAAAGATCCCGCTTTCAAAGAGAAACTCAAAGAGACTGCCTTCCAAAAATTGCCCTATTATCTCGACAAATTCGAAGCTCAAGTTAAAAAGAACGGCGGATATTTCGTTGGTGGCAAGGTAATAAATCTCGATTACGTGCTAAGCTATTTGATCTTATTACCTCTATCATCATAAACAAACGAAAATACACTTTTGTTGTTATAGCTGTCGTGGGCAGACTTCCTGTGGGCTGCATATTTTGATTATCTGAGTTTTGTTTTGGAGGATGATCCGAATAAGGATCATCCCGAATTGAAGAAACTAGTGGAGAAAGTTCGTGGTTTGCCCAATGTTAAAGCTTACATTGAAAAGCGACCCACAACTCAATTGTAAATAAAAACGATTTATACTTTTATGCTCTTTCATTGATTTGTTACATCGTTTTGTAATAACTATTCTATCTCAAAATGTTTTGTAAAAAGAATAGTGTGCTAATGTATTACATCCGAATAGCTTTAATCAGTTTCTCTGTAATCTAATAACAATTAAATATTATTGCGGAATAAGTGTGAAAAGGAAATAAAATCTTTTCGTTTACAGCAGTTAAAAGTGTGCTTGTCGCTTCTATTTCTAAAATTCCTTTTTGTTTATCTGTTCAAAGATATATTTATCAAATTATATATATTATTATAAATATTATATTATACAATTTAAATATAACATCTATATATAAATAATACAAAATTATGTTTTCTTTTATCACTTTGTCTTATTAAATGATATTAAACGATATATTAAAAGCAATAATGGCTAACTTTTTAATCGTTATATTCTGTAATATAATTAGGAAGAATTATTATTGTTTAAAAAAATATGATGAAATACTGTTATAATCCTGGAATAATTCCAAACCATTTCGGAAGGAATTATAACAATAGAAGAGACGATTTTACTACGTTTTTTATGAACAATGGAATGTGAATTATTATGACAATATCAATTCTACTGCATTTACATTACAAATAAAAGCAAATAATATTGTTTTTAACTAAGAAATTATTTACAAAATACGTTTTGTTTCACGCATGATACGCATAATGCATTACTTTTCCTTGTCGTTCATCAAATATTAAAGAAGGATAAAATGATAAATCATGCTTGAAACGGAGCGCACTCATAATTATATATATTAAAATAATTAAACCTAGCATAATAAGATAACATCGTGTTTTATTATATAGATATTATATAGATAACGCAAAATAATCTTAATTTTTTTATCACTTCCAAATTTTTGCAAGATTATGATAAAGAAGATACAATATGATGTGATCAAAGATGAGAAATCGTCTTTCATATAAAAAGTGAAAATGCCACGATATAGGTTGCATTACTATCCTGTGATTAGCATCTTAAGCTAAGAGAAAATAAAAGACATTCATTCTTTTTTTTGATATTATATTCCAAATAAGATAAAAGATTATATCATTACATTAAAATAATGTTGAAATAACTCCAAAATGATTATTAAAGTCACTTTTCGATTAGTAAGATTGATAAGTGACTTACCAATCTTACGATTCATTTTACTATTTTTATGACATTATAGTGATTTGTTGTTCTGCTTAGAATTCAATCTTCCGTGCGTGCATTCTAGCTAAGTTAGATATAATTTTGTATGCATGTGATTGTGTGTGTAAAATTAGTATTTCTGTATAATTCTTTCTATAAAAAGGACTTATGTCACCAAGTGATTAGATATATAGACAGTACCGAAACTCTCTCCAGTCATTCTTGATCCGCGATTAGCTGTGTGTCGGTTGCTAGAGCCTCGATTTTTCAAGTCGGATTACAAACTGCTAGGTAATGAGAAATTATCTTTTCCATTTCGTAATTTAGAATAAATAATCGAGTACGTTTATTTAATACTGTCTAAATTAATACTTCTAAAAATGGTTTATTTTTAAATAAATATAAAATATAGTTATCATAAGAATATTAATTAAATTATTAAAGCAAATAACAAAGATTGAATTTGATTATATTTATCATTTTTTTAGTTAATGATTAACAATTATTTGTAGAAGACCGCAATAAAAATTGAAGCTAATATTGAAGCACACAAGGTCATTGCGTGACGCGATAAAGTATTGATGTGTTCCCATATAAGCTCTGAACTGTTTATACACAAGCATCAATTGATTCGTTCATGCGGGTTGCTTGCCTGTGGTTGTCACGCCACAAAATGACTTCGTGTGTTATCGCTTTAGACCTTTTCAATCGCAACTTTACTTTATATATACATATATATATTATTCGTTTTCATATTTATTAATTTCCAGAATATGCCGACGTATAAATTAATGTATCTCAATGCTACTGGCATTGGGGAGCCAATTAGGTTTTTGTTAAATCATTGTGGCATCAAATTTGAGGATATGAGAATCACCTTTGATGAATGGCCAAAGTATAAACCAAGTATGTTATCTCTATATATACTATATTTTTGAAATACATTTGAAATTCCATTATATAATAATTCATGTTATAATAGCAAGATGCGAAAAAGCTTATTTTTTATTTAAATAAAAATAAATTAATTACTAAAACTATTGGTATAGAATAGAAAATAACAATTATTTGGTATAATTAAATCATCTTTCGCAACATATATAAATATGCCATTGATTTTAAAAGGATATAAATCTTTAAAAAAATTCATATAATTATTTCAGCAATCATTAATAAATTTCGATTTTTAATACTTTCTCTGGAAATAATGCACGAATAACTGTTATTTTATATTTCTATCCCACGAACAATTTCCAACGATTAATTCATGCAAGAAATAAAACTGTTTTTAGATTCTTCTTTATTTTGCAAATCTAACTTTCTCGCATTTATTGACAAGCTGTAAATTCTTTTAGTCGCATTTCTACTATAAAAACGCACACATGAATAGATATTATTTTCAATAATCTAATAACATATTTATATATTGTAGACATGCCCATGGGACAAGTGCCGGTCCTGGAGATTGATGGTAAGCAATATCATCAGTCTAAGGCTATTGGACGATTCATCGCTAAGAAGGGCAATTTATACGGATCCGATGATTTCGAGGCTATGGAGATTGATGCCATAGTCGATTCTATTGATGATATAAGACAAGGTAAAAATTTCGATAATCAGTAAATAAAAAAATGACAGGTCATTAATTACATATGATAATGCAACATGATTTTGACTTTTCGAATCTTCCACACCAGCGGAATTATTCAATAATACATACGTGTTGCACATATGTCCAGAATAATGTTACTGTAAAATATTCTGTATAAAGCAGCTATTTTAAATCATATATTTTTTAAATGTTTTCGCACGCTTTAATTATGCTTTTCTTGCGGTTTACTACGAAAGTCTTTTTCTTTTTCTTCAACACAAATAATTGAAAGGTAAATTTATTTTTGTAGCAATGGGCCATTATTATATGGAACAAAATCCTACCTTCAAAGCGAAACTTAAGGAAATCGTCTTCCAAAAATTATATCACTCTCGCGACAAGTTTGAAGAACAAGTTAAGAAAAACGGCGGATACTTCGTCGGTGGCAAAGTAATAATTTTCTATTGTTTACTAAGCTATTAATTTTCGTGTTGTTAAATGTATTTATCTTTGTAAAGAGACTAAAATACATTTCTTTTTGTTATTTTAGTTGTCATGGGCAGATTTCCAATGGGCTGGACATTGTGACATTCTGAGTTCTATTCTGGCTGTGGATCCGAATGAAGATCATCCCGAATTGAAAAAATTAGTGGAGAAAGTTCGCGCTTTGCCCAACGTTAAAGCTTACATCGAAAAACGACCTAAAACTGAATTTTAAATAAATCCTTTGCAATGAATGCAACTAATTGTAATTAAATGTAAGTAATGCAGCGAAAAACCTGCAACAATCGGAAGAAATTCAAATTTTCTTTTAGTTTCCTCACATTAACTGAGTGATTTGACTCATTCGGTAAAATAAAAAATCTTAAGTATCTATTGCCAAAAACCGAATTTGAAAAATTTAAACCATTGATTTGCTCTCTATTACTGACTTATGGACTTCGATCTGTCTTGATGAAACTAAGATCCTTAGGTATCTGCCAAAAATAGAGTTCTAAAAAATTAAATATCATTTTTGAGAAATCTTGCAGACGGACAATCGAACGAATGGCCAGACTGTGTTAAATTATAAAGTAGTTTGTTATATACGCTGCACTACTTAATGAAACAATTTATAATTCTAACTTTGATTTATTTTCTTTGACTTATTACATATCGCGACATTCATCACTAGCTATTCTATTTTGAAACGTTTTGTAAAAGAATTACATGCTTATATATTATATATTATGCCCGAATAGCTTCATTCATTTTTTTACAATCTAAGAATATTTAATATTATTACAAAGAAATAAAAATGAAATAAAATCTTGTTTACTCAGTAAAAGTATGTGCTTTTTATATTTCTAATCCCCATTTATTCTATTTGAAAATGTATAATTATCAATTATGCATATCATCATATAACATATGATTTCAGTAATACCAGATAACATGTTGTTTTATAAATAGCGCAAATTAATTCGGTTTTTTATTACCATGCATTTATAAATATCATATTGTTTCTCTAAAGCTAAATTTATAATATAATAATTCTTTTATACAGAATTAAATAATTTTAAAATATATGTTTGTAATAAAGAAGAATAAATATTTCTGTGAATATTAGGATGCAACATTATTTATTTAGGATATTTTCTTATCAAAATAATAGAGTTGATGTTTGCGAATGCATTAATCATGTAAATGTCGTGTTCAATATACGTGGAAAATGATGCAGGACATTTTAAAGCCTCTTTTATAAACAAAAACAATACCTACCTGAACTTAAGTTTCTTACTTTAAATAAAATTATTCCCAATATCCTTATTTGATGATTGTACTACTACTACTATATCCATTATTTCGACAACAAAGCATTTGCAATCTAATCCTCACAGGAACATTTGGTTTTTCTTTTTATTCAGGAACATACTTATAAAACTTTAAAATGTACTTACGATATCCTGTGTAAGGTTTCTCGCTTTTGATATATTTCATTTTTTATAAAATATCTCTTCTATCAATAATATAAATAAAAATAATAATATAAAAAATTATTTTATAAATAATAAAATTTATTTTATAAATAATTTATATTATTTTTATTTTATAAAAATATTCAATAAGAAATTAGTTTATCATTGCATTTATCAATGCAATGATAGATTAGATAGCATAATTACTATCTATTGACAATATGTTGTAGCGAATTTATCGCCACTACTCCAGCTGCAATTTAAATATAAACGATAGTTTTTTTCTCTTATGTAAGAGAATAGCATATATATGAATCCGCGAGAAATATTGAATATAGCTAAGTCTGCGCAAATGATGCTCAGCCGTTAAGGACAGAAAAAAAAGATAATACAGATAGAGAGTATACTGATGAGAGCGTAAATAGTGATAACGAAAAGCGGGTAATAATCAGAGAGGCGTTATAAATCGCATCTATTTATCGGAGCAAGTACCAAATAATCCGACAATGCAATATTGCACACGCTGTAAGCCGTTAAGGAAATGAGATGCAACCGCTGCATCCCACGAAAGAAAACTAAACCGCTGGATTGTATATAATTTAAACCGAGATTCGAAATCTTCGAGAACATTCGAGAAAACAAATCGTTTTGTCTGATGAAGTCGAATAAACAATGAAGAGAGGTGAACGACACTTCTCCTCTGACTGTTGTGTTAAGTCATGTAAAACAACGCGCTCAAAAATAAAAGATTTAATTTTTGAATACATTGAATAAATTATTGGCACTGGCATACCATCGTCCGAATCCTGTAATACAACAAATGTTATTGATTTGTGTCACACACATATATTAGGTGGGAAAAAGTTCGTGGCGTTTTTTTAATCTAACGGGAAAAATGCCACGAACTTTTTCCCACATCTAATATTATATTATATATGAATAATTAAAATTTTTTACAGAATTTACAGATGGAAAAGGAATATATATATTTAAAAAAAATTTTTTTAATGAATTCCGCTTTGCTGTTTGCATATACATTTTTTCCACTTAAATAATTTTTAACAGATAACGGAATATTATTTTACAAAAGAATACATGTTCATGAGTAGATAAGATAGATAAGAAGTATTGCTGTATTGCAATACTATAATAGTTTCAGTTGTATTTTAGCAAACTCAACATTCAGTTACATTGAGAGATTTAACATTTATGAGAAATTGGATTTTAGATTGCAAACTAATAGTAGAATTACGATTTCCTGGTAATATTAATTTTTTGATTAAACGGATACGCTTGATGAATTGGCATTTGTTAAAATATTATTATAACAAAATAAACATAAAATGTCATTAGAAAAAAATTAAACGTGCAAAGATAATATATAAATCTAAATTTACTGTATATGTCGCCTATAATTTATTGTACATGCAAAATAAATTCATATTTTTCATTATATTTTTATTAATATTCAAAATTAATCAATAATTTATTAAAGAGAATTAAAATATTAATCGAAGTTATTAATGTGATATTTGATGTGATTATTGTGAATGATTTGTCAATATTGTACCGATATGTTTAGTGATTTACAGTGTTTTATATCATGGTCTCAATATCCTCGTTTTCTATTATAAAATAAACCAATATTTATTTTTTAAATTTATTTTTTATGTCTATACTATTTTCAGATCATGTCGATGTACAAGTTAACGTACTTTAAGGATGGTGCCGTTGGGGAACCATCCAGATATTTATTAAGTTATTGCGGCATTAAATTTGAAGATGTTAGACTCACTATGGAAGAATGGCCGAAGCATAAATCAAGTATGTTATTTCTATGCTATACTTTTGAAGAAATTTTGAAATAATTGCAACTATAACTTTAATTGTTTCTTTGTTTAAATAGTGATTTATACTATAAAATTTATTTTGTAATTTTTTTATTTCAAGTTCATTACTCTTATTTAAATATTATATTTCTATCGTAAATATATTTTTGGAATAAATATTGCTCAGCAATAACTTAATAGCAAACTTAATAACAAACATATCATTTTTTTGTGTTTACAATACATTGTAGACATGCCCATGGGACAACTGCCGATTTTGGAGATAGACAATAAGACATACCATCAATCCAGAGCTATCGCTCGCTTTATTGCTAAGAAGGGTAATTTATACGGGTCTGACGAGTTCGAGGCTATGGAGATTGATGCTACAGTCGATTCTATGGAGGATATAAGACGAGGTAAAAGTATCGATTAATCGAAGAATGACCGGCTGGTAATTAATTCATTCAAAGCAGGCATACAACTTTTCAATACCTACACTGACGGGAGATTTGATTAATTAATATAATACAGAGTGCACGTTATGCTTATATAAAAACTAAGGAATTCAATGTTATTACAAAATATTATTATTACAAAATATTGTGCCATAAAAGAATGAAAATTATTTAAAGTCAATTTGTGCATTTCCTGAATGATGTTGTACTCTATTGCTATTACTTTTCTCATAGCACAGATGAGTCTTTGGCCGATATAGTTGAGTCTTATTTCAAGCCGTCTTAAGTAATGTCTTAAGGCGCTAATGCAGCCTTCTGATTAGTTCGTGATTTCTTAAGACCGTATTTAAGACGTATTGAACATAACATCTGACTATGAATACCGCCTTTGTTTTTGTGCGACGAGTTTTAACTCATTGTCATATTTATTTTCGTAGTTATGGGCGAATACTATTGGGAACAGAATCCTGTTTTCAAAGCAAAGTTAAAGGAAACCGCCTTGCAAAAATTGCCTTTCTATCTCGATAAATTCGAAGCTCAAGTTAAGAATAATGATGGATATTTCATCAATGGCAAAGTAATGATCGATTACATGTCGAACTATAGGGTAACTCCAGCAAATACGCTGGGATTTACACCGTAGAAATTAGAAAAAATAGAAAGAGTGGCGGTAATTTTTCCGCAATTACTCTGTTACAGTTACAATTACTCTATTGCTTTTATGTTATATTAATGTTAAGTAATGATTTTAGCTTCTTAGTGTTAATATTAATGAAATTATTGTGAGTTGAATCGATTTATCATTGTAATAAGCAGCGCCATCATTTACAATCTATATAAAATATTTACTGTAGAGCATGTAAAAGACTTATGCCTAACTTCTTTATCTCTAGATAACTTTATCCAAGAGATATTTCCCAGAATACAAATACGATGGAGATATTTCTTGGATAAGATTATTCGCAACTTATCTGGAAGTGAAAAAATTGAGTTATATTGAGCATTAGTGGTTATTTCGTAATGCGTATGTGTAGAGGAATAGTAAAGCAAAATCTAAGTGCTTCGCTCTCGTATTTTTTATTTAGCTTGTTGTATATTCCATTTCTTTGGCATTTTTAGCGAGCGGGATTTATGCCCAAAGCATACAAAGTGCGCAGATTGAATTCAGTGCATCAACGCAAACGTAAATTTTTTTATGTACATACTCCCTCTCTTCCTATGAATAGCCATATATTCTATCCCTATGGGATATACAGCAAAAATGCAAGAGTTTCAAAAAATTCATTTTTTAATACGAAAAATAAATATTTCAAATTTCTAATATTTTTTTCATAGAAGTAGAAAATTTTTATTGATATAGTTCGTACTTTTTATTTACTTTAAACATAAGTAAATAATATTTAATAAATTAATAATATTTAATAAATTTAATAATATTTATTAAATTAAGTTTTTAATAGGTAGGCATAGATGCGGCGTATATATCGGAGTTACCCTAATGCTTATTTTGTTAATTTTGCTAAAATCCAATGACACATGTTTATTATTTTATATATTTTAGCTGTCATGGCCGGATTTCATGTGGGCTGCATATTCTGAACGTATAAGCTTTATCTTAACCAGGGATGTGAATCAGGATCATCCAGAGTTGAAGAAGCTAGTGGAGAAGATTCGCGCCTTATCCAAGATTAAAGCTTACATCGAGAAGCGATCCAAAATTCAATAGTACGTAAAATTTATAATTTTATGTACTTTTTGTTCTTGTATTGATGTCATTTTTTATTAAATCTTTTAGAGCAAAATGTTTCGTGAAAATCTGGCATGTATTAAGTTAGCTTGGTAGTTTTTTTCGTAAGTTAATATTATATATTGAATGTTTCTATATATATAACAAACGTAAAAAGTATTATATTTTTTTGATTAATAAAACTGTCTGCTTATTGACGAGAATTTATTATTTTTTACCTCCTTTTTAGAATACTGTTTTATTATTTTTTATGAATAAGATTGAAATATCTAAAGTTATCTATAATTAAGAGTTTTTGATGTAAAGTTTCTGAAATGATAAAGGTAATGTGAGTATATTCGCTACTTTAAAAGTGCTGAAAAGGACGATTGTTACATGTTTATTTAATAAATATGCATATGTATTATACAATTGTGTATAAATCCATGTATACGGATTTATTATTTATTCCTTAAAATAAAGAGAAACATTGATATATACATATAAAAATAAATGCTAAAATTAATTCAAAGTTGCGCATATATGTGTGATAAGTATTTATATCGACAATGTCAATAATAAATATCGTAGCTATATTTTTGGATATTTGTAGTCATAAAGATATTTTTCAATGCGATTTTATTAACGATGTGCTTCAAAAAAAATATTGCATTTTGAATAACTTCGTATTTTTAACTTTTTAATATCCTTTACTGTGTTTGATAAACAAGTAAACTTGGGAAAAAGTTTTTTATTTTATTTTATAAAAAATGCTAAAGAAATTATAATTTTGTAGTCTCTATTTTTCGTTGATAATGTCGAAGTAATTTATACAACGCTATCACTGACATATAAGGCGTATGCAAAGAAAATTTTGCCGTCTTTAATATTTTTTTATTTATCAATCTTTAAATAAGTTATTTTTCAAATTAATTTTTTAAATATTAAAATTTTTAAAAAGAGCAATTTTTCATTTTTGTTCTAGGATATTGTAACTTTTTCCTAGGATAAAAATGAGAAAAAGAGTGACAACTTTTATATCATTAAAGTTAATGAAGCAATTTTTCACATTTTCCCGCAAAATGAAAATGATTACATGATTGATAATCTAGTGTTGAAATAATTCGGTATGGTTCGGTATATTTTGTATGTATTGGAAGATTCAGGAAATAATATCCGATCTGATCAATGATTCAAATTTTGTGATAGTTTTTCTAAATTGATGTACATTGTATATTGTATTTCAGAAGAAATTAAATCTGACAGAAGCGAGCATATTAATGTTATAAAAATAGAGAATCGATAATTAAAATTGAATTTAACAGTTATTGATGCGTTTTTGTGGAGTGCATATCTTGCATATTTATTTGCAGCGGCTCCGATTTTGCACAAATTTTCTATCTTGACATAAATAAGTTGCGCAGACTGTATGTTGTGTACATCCGGGAAAAAAATGTTTCATATATAATTATATATAATTATATAAAATTATATAAAATTATATATATTTATATAAAAAAATTGATATATTTTAAATATAATTGTATATAAAATATGTCCATATATATAATATTTTTTTTCGGGCAAGTCTTTGCGAAGCCGTTGTGCAATCCGCTTTATCACAAAATACATAAATATAAATATAGACGACAGACAGGAAATATAAGAAGCTAGTATTAACATGCCGGTCTTGACAGAACGTTCTCTTTAATTATACAATAACGTTTTTATTAATAAGAATCTTATTAACGAGAGAATATAATATTTTACTATATATTCTTAGGAACGCTGAAATTACATCTGCAAATTCTCTTTTGCGTTTGCAGAGAAGACTAGCGTTATTAACAGCCGTACTATAGAACAGGAAAGTATAATATTCACACACATACGCACTTTAGATATTAACATCCACGCATGCTTTATATCTTGTGTCCGTGTTATAATTTCCGGCTCAGTTCTTTGCGTAAAGCAATATGCATAAGCGCTTATGCGTTCCTTTCAATTTCACAAACCACAAGTGATGATTTTAAGGTCTTTTATTTACATTATCGTTAATTTCCATATATTTTGTATATTTTTATATGATCGTAATGGATTGGATCAGATTCTTTTTTCTCCTTTTACAATAATTCTTCGTGATATTTTCTTTGATGTGAATTCCGCTGATTCATCTCGATAATGCAACTGTGCATTGTTTAGAACGTAGCTAAATCCGTGTTGCATTGAGATTTGCCTCCATTGTGGCCTTCTCTTAGATTAGAAGTTCCTGCGCCGCGGTTTCCACAACCAAAGAGCATTATTTGATTTGAGCTCGGCGTCTAATTCGAGAGACGGCGTTCTGCCGAGATAAATGGACGTCAAGTGACGAGTTCGAAATTTAACTCGCCCATGTGTGTGTATGTGTGTGTGTGTAAGGCGACGATTCCGTTCCGGTGAACTCGGTCTCGTCAAAGTCCTGCAGACTGGAGTTGCTCATCGTATTGGCGCTCTCAATGCTCGGATGACTCTGAAATTGTGGTCGCATCGCAATGACGGTTTCCAATTTTGGTTTCGGGCTAGCTAACAAATTCTTCCGGTGCAGCGTGAAGAATCCTTTTGTACCAATGCCCAATCTCTCCGTGAGAATTCCTGCTAGAAATACCAAAGTGATAGGAACATTTTTCATGTTCTACCGGATTTATAAGAACGAATAAGAGTTAAGAAATTTTAGAAAAGAAATTTTTAAGAAAAAAAAATGAAATAAAAACAATTTCTGTTTTTTGTGCATATACATTTCATATTACATATAATCTTTCACGTTTTATTTTGAAATAAATTTGCTCCTAAATGACGTTCTGATAAAAGAGTATGCATATAAAGATTATACGTATTTAAAAATTAGAAGTTATATATTTTACATGTATTATATTTACAATAACATAATATGTTTTGTAATTTATAACATATAAATTTTTCGTAGCTTATTATGATTTCATATTTACAGATATACTTTAATTACAAAATGTGTGTGTGTGTGTGTGTGTGTGTGTGTGTGTGTGTGTGTGTGTGTGTGTGTGTGTGTGTGTGTGTAGAATAAGTTATACTTATATAATTAAAGTAGTACGTAC
>NW_012130068.1:6062213-6067440 GCF_000143395.1 Atta cephalotes | reverse complement strand
TTTTAAAGTTTTTAAAACGTTTAAACTTAAATTAAAATTTTTAACGTTTTTAAACGTTACGTTTATTTATTATATTCTATATTATATATATATTATTATAAATAATAGTGTGTGTGTGTGTGTGTGTGTGTGTGTGTGTGTGTGTGTGTGTGTGTGTGTGTGTGTGTGTGTTGACAAAAAGTCTGCTTATTAATTTCAAAATGATAAGCGTGCGCTTCAAGAGTAATATTTTTATACTTATTTGAAGTTTTTAATATGTATATATTATATCATATTTTTCAAAATACGTATTTTAATAAAATAAGATAAAAAAAAAGTATTTTAAATATTATTTATATATTCGCAAATAATATTTTAGGTATGCGCAATTACATATGTATAACACATCATGTGAACATGTTTCTTTTAAAAAAGATTTTCTTTTAAAAGAAATTTTCCAATTAATTCAAGAAAATTTAAAAAATTCCGAAGAAATTGATTTAGTATAAGATTTTAATGTAACGGAGGACACTACCTAAAGTGACAGCTTTCGGCGATCTCTGAATCCACTCGTTCGCATTATTGTTGCCCTCACTGTTCAGGCCCTGCTTGCTCAACGTTGTCATCATGGTAAGTTGGCTGCAGTCGGAGTCCCTGGACACTCTTCTGGTATAATCTCGACAGCCTACGGTTTCTTTAATCGCAGGTTGTCCCTCTCGTTCGTTCTGCGACTTTACGAGTCCATTTGGCTCACAGAAATTCGTGTTCGCCAGTGCGATATGCGTTAGTCGTTGCTGTTCGTCGCTGATGGATACCGAGGGCGAGTGTTGAGCATCATCGAATCGATGCCTTATTGATCTCTGATACCGCGACAAACTGCTATAAGTCGGTTGTCGATGAATGACCTTGTGAGACGAGAACTTTCTGATGCAATACTTGGGCAGCATCGACTGGAAGAAAAGATGAAAAGTAAAATTATAAAAGATTTTTATATTTTTGCAATTTTATTCTGATCCTAACTGATTATCGATGCTTATCGATAATGTCCGAGAAAACAAAATTCGTAATTAAAATAACTTGTATATTATGTAATATATTTGTTATAAAAATGTGCAAAAGGAAGATGCAAAAAGTCTTAAAAAATATTGAAAACATAATAAAAAGTAATTATTTAATATCAAATATATTAACATATGACAAAATATTTTTTAAATGCTATATAAAATGTATTCGTTTATTTTTTGCAAGTATATAAGTATTTAATTATAAAGTTCATGTAAAAATTGCCAGTGAGAAATAAAGCTATAAAGAATGATTAAAGTTCTCCAGAAACTTACCTTGAAAGCTTCTCTGAACTTGTTAGACATGATATTGTAAAGGAGAGGATTCACTGTGGTAGATAAATAATAGAACACTCCCGACACATACGTGAGCGTGGTGTAGACTATGACCATAGTATCTTCCGGTTCAGACGAGCTGTTCTGAGCGTACACAGCCAGCAGCCTTTGAGCGTGAAATGGCGCCCAGCAGATGAAAAAGGCCACCACCACCGCAACTGTAAAGACAATAATGACGTCTTATTGAGTTAAATACCAGTGAGAGGCAGAGAGTAAAACGATTTTACTGATTCTTCTTGTGATAAAGTACAAAAGATAAAGTACAAAACGAAATAATTTTTATAAAATAAAATTAGCATGTATTCTAATTAAGAATATCTATTAAAAATATTTTTTCCGTTTCAGATTACAACAGTTGTAAAATATATGTGCATCGTTATTGTTAATTTCAAAATTGTAAGTGATTTCTTGTAGAGTTAATAAGGAATTAGCTATTTTCCAGAATAATAAGAATAAATCCACTTCAATTCATGATTCCCGTAATGTATCGAGAAAAATATATAGACAAGTAACATTGCAGAGACCATTCGCCTTCATTTAGCGCTACTTCAAGTCACCTTTTGCGATTTCATTACTGTGTAATGAAACCAAGAAAATGAACTTTTATTACATTGCTATCCACACTGCTGGAGCATTCGGTAACAGTTTTCAAGAAATAAAACAATTAAAAGACTTTAGAAATTGGGAAAATCGAAACACCGATTCTAATTTGATTCTGATTTGATTTTAGCTTTTTTCTAGAATATCATTGTAGCGCGTAAAAATATTAAGTTAAAAATTAAATAATCATAAAATATTACAAAAGCTTTCAAGTTTCCGACAATTAAAGTCTAAAAAAATTTTTGCGTAATACACGTATATCAGGTATCGATGAAAGGAAGAAACATTTTATTAAATGGAATGGCCGATGAAATTTGGAAAATGCGGAAATCATCGAAGCAGTTTAATTTTGTCAAGATAAGTCTAATTGTAAGTAGGTTTTTTTCTTACAATTTCAAATAATCTTGATTTCCGAATATTCAAGTAGAATATTCTCGTAACATTAAATATATGTTTGTATGATTTTTATACTCCATTTTTTATATCCTTTAATTAATGATAAGTTTTAATTAAAAGACTCTTCTTTTAAATATTCCGAAGTTTAAGTCAAGTGAGATTGCAGTTGTACGCAATTATCATATATGTTGCATTAAAATAATAATTAAATGTAGTTCATAAATAACTTCTGCTTTTACCGCGCTTTTTGGTGTAGCGAGTTTCTTTCAAATTTTTCAAAGCACTACTTTCATGTAAAATTTGTTAAATAAATTGAATTAAGCGCAATTACAAGACAAAATGCAATTGAATCCTTCACGTATTTCATTTCTTAAGTAGTAGTAGAATAGCATATTGCGAGATATTTTGGACACTTTCACGTTTTCGTGCAACCTGTGTATATTCCATGAATAAGTTTTGTTGCATAATTATTATCTTTTATATTAGAGGGAAGCGATATAATATCTATTTAAAGTTCTTAGAGGAATTTCCATAACAAATTCAGAAAAATCAATTGTGAAGATTTTACAAAATTTAATTGAGTCATTTGTGAATGCAAATGAGATCAATAGAACTTCTTACAATTAATGCTATAATAATGAATAATTATTACAGCTTTGTAATTTGTAATAATTAATCGATATTTAGTCAATCGAATACAATGGGAGCATAAAAATATCATGTTAGGAAAAGATATTGTTTTCTTTTTCTTTCTTTTTTTTTATTTTGTAATATTACAATATATTATAATATTATATTTTACGTAATATTACTTCTACATACATCTAAAAAGTAAAGACGAAGAGATCTAAACTTTAATTAAAAAAAATAACTCTGCAACTTCGCTGGCGTATCCTTAAAGAAGGTTTTTAGAAAGACTTTAAGAAAGGCTTTACGAGAAATTACTGGGATATACAAAAAAAAACATGAGTGATCGCAAGAATAAATATATAAATGTTAAAGCGATACTTTCGCTGTACAAATATTTTATATTTTATTGAAACTAAATTTGAAAAGGAATAAAAATGAATACAAAAAGACCAACCCCGCTCGTCCTCGGCAGAGCGGATGTTAAAAGCTGAAGGCTCTGACGTCTGTCGAAAAAGCGAATGAGTTATGTAGGATGAAATAATATTTAGAGATCTAACACAAATTTCTGCATAGCAATGGAAAAGCTTAAAAAGTTGTACATTAAGAAAATATTTGTGTACTTTCGAAATTCGGCAGGTACAGAAGTAACTCTAATGTAATCATTTTAAAAATTCTTGCTAATTTATGAAATTATTTTTGTAATAAAATAATTTAAGAGAGAGAATTCATAGTATTTAAAAGAAATCCCCACTCTTTTTTCCTTATAAAATAATTGCGATAGTTTAATTGCAAGAAAAAATTATTAGTAAATAACTCAGAAATAAATAATTGAAATAATAATCGTTAAGACTGTTGTAATTAACAAACAAACTTTGCTTTATTTTATTTTAAGTTGTGTTGAAAAAGAACTAAAGTAGAATGTTAAGAATTGTTAAGAACATCTGTCAAACTCTGGGAAATGTTTATAACATTTTACGTGACTTTTTTAAACTTTAGAAACTTCATGAAAAAGCTTCTATCTTTTAATAGCTTTCGAGGGATGTTTCGTAATTTCTGAAAAAATTCGCGGTAACTAACTTCTTTACAATTTGTGGGGTATTGCAACCGTAAATACGCATGCCTGGTCGTGGGATCAAAAACACAAATGAATCATCGATGCGTTAATTCGAAACATCGTTCATCACAGTTTGTTGCAATGGTGGAAAAAGTTCGATGATACGGAAATATGGAGAGATGTGTATTTTTTCTTTTTTTTTTTGCAAACAGGAAGCCGATTTTATTACCACGCGCACTATCGACAAACGAGATTCGCCCACACATTCAGCGGTATGAAGGTCGGCATTTTTATTTCGATTATTGCTTCAGCTGAGACATTGAGAACGAGATAAGCGATCTTACTGCGATCGTAAATTCAGGTGAATTATATCGGAACAAGTTTTCAAATTCACGAGAGTCTGGTCAACATCGCACGTTTTAACGAGAATAATATGCAATCTAAATATGTGTCAATGTGACATCCGTTAAATATTTTTGCTTTTCGTGTCAATTTAATAAAAGTATATTTAAATAAAAGTATATTTAAATATTTTTGTTATTGTTTTATATTGTAAATATTACACACAAACATTACATACATTATTGTGTGTACAACTTGTACAACTTATTCATAATAGAAAATTATTGCGAAAAAGTGACAAGCCATAATTATAATTCATAAAAACTTGATTAATTATTAATGAAAGCTCTGTTTGGTTAATAAAACTTTTTTTAGTTTATACACGCGCTCGGTGGATCGCAAAGCTTGCGGCTTCAAATGTACACACATGCACGTGATCTCTATTATATAAATGTCAGTAAATGCGCCACGTGCAAACAGAGTTGTACAATTATCACCGATAAATTCATGAGCGATCGTTTTTCTATTTTTCAGAAGAACAATTTTATACACAATTAATATCTTAATTTTTAATTATATGTATTATTAGGATTAAATTATTATAAATATCTAAAAATAAGCATAAAATTAATGTTATTATTAGAATTAAATTAATTTTATTTTAATTGAATAAAAATTTAATTATTAATTTCAAATCCATGTATATTTTTAGATATGTATATATATATATATATATATTATATATATATATATATATAATAATATNNNATNTATATTATAATAATTATTAATTATATAATAATATNCGTACGAGTATTAACTAAACTTA
>NW_012130068.1:6049783-6062193 GCF_000143395.1 Atta cephalotes | reverse complement strand
AATATTATTTATTTATAATTAATATTAATTATAATACACTATATTATTTAGTTATATNTATATATATATATATATATATATATATATATATATATATNAAAACTTTATATGCATATGTATTTATAACAAATTTTTAATTAAATTTTTTAATATAATTAAAAATATCTCGCGAGGATTCAAAAATTCAAAATTAACATTAATATCTCTCCACGATTTATAGAAAATAGCAAGTTCTCCCATACGTTTGTTTCGTATTGAATAAACCATTTGATAACGTCGAAAATTCCATTATAAAGATAATCACGTATTCAAATATAACTTTTCGTAGCCAATCAAATGTATGATCTTTATGTTTATCTTCGTTATGGTTATCTTCGTGGAAAGTGGACGAGTGATCTCCATTCTTGATCGGTGCAAAAGAAAAGAAAAAAAGTGTAAAAGATATCAACTTTTCTTTGGAAAATACGCATTATCTTTTCGACAGATTTGACGATAAGAAGGAAAAAGTTCTTTAGTATGTCAAAAAAAGATGAGATAGTTTGCTGATTTGTTTGATGGAACGCTCCTTTTCAAGTTACATTGATGATAAATCAATATATATAAATAGCAAGTTAAATAAATAATCATTATCAATCATGATTCTATCCTGAAAATTAGGGTAGAAACGTTTATTTTTAATACGAAGACTTTCTGTTGTTATCGAGACTATCTGGATAACAATGGTTTTTGGAGGGCGAGATGTAGAATTCAGAATATACGTGTAGAATTCTTACTGAGAGATTATAAAAATACTACAACCGTGATTTCGAAGTCAAACGTGTTTTTCCATACGCTTTTTGTTTATTAAGCTCGAAATCGACACACTCATGTTTCGTTAAGAGAAACCTAAATAAAGCTTTTTATCATGTCAAATTTGTATTACAAGTAGTTACTGCTATTTTCGATCTTATGTTTGAATGATAATTCTTGCATAAGAGTTAGACTTATATAAGAACAAAGAATTGGGCCAACACTCAGGACTGGGCATGTATTTGAGATACTTTTATTCAAAAACAGTATTTGTAACACAATTGTATTTGTAACACAATTGTATTTGTATTTTGTATTTCAGTGAAACATGAAAGTATTTTATATTTTATATTTCAGTATAGTTCACATGAAAATATTTTGTATTTTGTATTTTAAATCGAAATATTGAAAGTATTTTATGTTTTGTATTTCAAATATTAAGATTGATAATAAATCTTATTATTTGAATTACAAAATACAAAATACTTTTATGTGCTTCGCTAAAATACGAAACACAAAATACAATTGTATTACAAATACTGTGTTTAAAATAAAAGTGTTTCAAATGTCCCTGCTAATCAATCAATTATTCGATCTTCTCAGACATATAATCAGTTTATTTTTTTCATTGATATAATAATTATCGTATTAGTATATTCCTGAGAGGCGAAGATTCTAAAATAATTTTCCCTTGATACGAAATAAAGTTTAACAAATAAAGATATAACGGAAGTTTAAAACATTTGACATATCGTGTAACTACCTACGCGAGTAATAAATTGCAACCCGGAAGATCTGCAAACTGCCACAATAATGCAGAGTAAATTTGGATGCGACTTACGATCACGTGGAAGCTTCGGTACTTTGGGGGATTACTCGAGTCTTACGTAAGCCGATTGGTCGGAAAATAGATTGGAATCGCTCCGGTTAGCGCAAGTGAAGGTATACAATCAGCCGTTCACCAAAATACATCTGTAGATACATACATACATGATAACCGCGTTTTGCGTTTGCCTAGTCATTTACGTTAAGGATTCTAATATACTTATACACAATGTAAATATAACTGTAGTATCCAACTGTGTTTCTGTTTCAATTAAAGATCGAAATTTCGATTAGATTTCGGTTTTAATCGAAATTAAAAGGGACATATAATTGAAATTGATTAAGTTATAATTTAAAAAAGATTTTTATTTTATATTTTATATCTTGTAATTTTATTATTAGTGAGATAATATATAATTTTGATATTATATTACACATATAATACACTATAAATACAAATATTAATAGAATATAGATAATAATAGAATATTGTAATATTAGGATGATAATAATGTGTAATTATTGTTTCAATAATTAAATTATGATATTAATGATATTATTGAATAAATACAAATTGTATATATGTATACATACGTACATATATTTTCTAGAATTTCTATAAAATTTTCAGCAGAAATAAAAAAAAATTGTTCTGATTGGACTTTATATAACTGTTTTAAATTAAAATAAAAACAATTTTGTGGCTTTAAAAATAAATCTAATAAATTGCCTATGTGTGAGTAGTTTGTATTTGATTTCTACTGAAGACAACTAAAATCCAAAATAGAAATGTTTGTAATTAACTTTGTTAGTACATTTCAATTGTCTACAAATTATAATTTATCGCATTATAAATATATTATTTACACATTGACAAGCGCAAAGACAGTTTACTTATATTTGTTTTAATAAATTTATTAATCTAAGAATATAATAAAAAGACGAAATATAGATTTTGTGCAATTTTTTGTAACGCGTATATTGTATCATATTTACGAGAAGCGTTGAGTAGGTGAAATTATGAGTTGAGTTTTTTATCTTTATATATCTTTCCCTTTATATCATTCAAATTTCTCTCTTCAACCTTGAAAGTAAAGTTCGAAAGAAGTTCAATAAAGATATTGGATCCGAAGATATCGAAGACGCGACTTGTCGAGACCGAGAAGTCGTGACATTGTGAATGATTAGAAGCTTGACGAGAACAGCAGGCCATTTATCTATAGCTATTAGAAGGTACGAGCGAAATAATTCTTTGGGGTTTTACACGCAAGCTCCCGAATCCGAAGCCACTTGTAGTGAGGTAGAAAAAGAATAAAAAAATAATTCACGCGAGAAACGTCAATAGCGATTCGAGTCTTATACACCCTCATATTTCAAATTCATCTACGTTGGGGTGCCGCTGGATGATGATTTTTTTTTTCTTTGCGTTGACATTAATATTGTCGCGATCGATTCGTTGGAAATGTGACGGGATTTCTTTACGAGAAAAATAATGAGATTAGCGAACACATTTAAATTGAATTATTGATGAATATTACATGAATTATACATTCAATTTGGAATTATATCTGTATAATCGTCATTTAAAATCGAATAAAAAATAAAATAAAATTTGATTGAAAAGAGTTTAACTCCTTTAGAAGAGTTTAATTCTGAAATAATTGTTGAAATTCTCTAGAAGAAGAAATTCTTAGCAAATTCATCTAAAAACTTTATCAGTATTATTTAAATCTTACTTAAATGAAACACAACAATGCAATTTAAATATAAAAGATTTAAAAATAAAAGATTTAACACCTAAGATGACTTATGCATTCTTGTTATTCATTTCATGTTATAATATTTGATCTAATTGCATGTCTGATCTAATAGCCGTGAAAATATACGGAGATAGTTTATAATCGAGTCGTTTGAAATGACTCGGTTAATTTGTCAAGACATAGACACAGTCGGTTTTTTCCTCTCCTCGCATTTGATGATCTCGTTGTCTTGCTGAACGAAATGGTCAGCCTCGAAAAACTTATCAATGAATTCTTTTAGAATTCATTGCGAGTTCGTCAATATCCTATTCGTATCACGTACGAATGATATTGTAAGAATGAAGCATCCTGAAAAGATCTATTACGTGTTCGAGGACAAAACAGAAATAGCATAGAAATTTTCTTCTCTTCGAGATATTCCGAGAAGGCAATGTATTAATAAATCGCATATGATAGAAATGTGAAATCATTTCACTCCAAAACAAAATTGAGAAGATGTCGAAAGATTTATATGTTTATTTCTGTAAAAGTAACTTAAATTAGTACTTAAATAAGTAATAAATTTTTATTAATAAAATTCTTTGAATAGAATTAAAAAAAGGAAATTATGAGAGAAACCAATTTTTTCAAAAAAATATGGTATACGTATATTATACACATATATTTTTTAAGTTTCTATTTGCAAAGTTAAGATATTGCTTTGCTAAACATTTAGAAATAAGAAAAATCGATTTAGAAAATAAAACATGCAAGAAAATATCTATATATGCAAGAAAAATTTCCTACAACTTAAATTCGACATTAAATGAATAGAATAGAATACAACAGAAATTCGTAAGGTGATTGAAGTAAATGTCACACAATAAAGCCTTGTTATTATGAATCGATATCGGAGTAAGTTTATGCGAGACCGAAAATCCGATCAAATGTCTGAATCTTCCTCTCTCTTTTTCGGTTAAAATCGACAAATATTTTCTGATATCTGTGCGTTTCGATAAAAAAACCGATATCATAGACTTTCGTTTCAAAAAAAATTGCGAAGCTTGGCGTTGATGCGGCGATCACATCCCGTCAGAATCGTTCGCATATTGTATTTACTTTCTCTCTCGAAGATTTTTTCTTCCAATCTAAGCTATATTTGAGAATGGCGTTTATTCTTGTCTAATTCTCATATTTTATTTGAGAAATGGACACAGCCATGTTTAGTTTTGCCTCAAATCTAATAGCAATTAAATAAAGTCGTAATTTTTTTTAATTGCTTTTCTACGACTTTTATTCGATTTGTCTATCTGGAAACATTCGACCTTTACACGAAATTTTGCGTGACTTTCAATCTTGCTATAATTTATCTCGATTTTGTCACATTATATTTTTATGAAATGGAAGACCTATTATTTAGACAATGACAATAAATTTGTCAAATAATTTGTATTGCAATTCTTATCATGTAAAAATTATTAATTATTAAAATCTGTCAAATATCCTATTTATTCACTTACATACAATATATTTGCAACAATATTTTTAAAGAAATATATTTAATAGCGATATAATTTAATAAATTTTAATTTTAATTTAATAAATTTCAATTAGTAATAATATCATCGAATAATTAGTTATATTAACAATATACTAGTTGACAGTTGATATAGTATAATATTACATGTTCTAATTGAAAGTTAGTAAATTCAGTTAATGCTTGTATGATTTTTACTGCAGAAATTCTCAAAGTTTATGGAAAATATACGACATATGTTTATTCAATAAACAAAGGAAACTTCAAAGAACCTCTCTGTCGTATCGCACTTGCGTGTTTATGAAATTACTTGCATATTATCACAGGCGCAGCAACCCTGATAAAAATAAAAATCAGAACGTAAATCGAATGTAATAGGAATAACAGAAGCGTAAATGAAACTTCTATGAGGCGAAAATTGAAACATCAAATGTTTCTTCGCAGAAGCATAAATGCTTTTTTTACATTTCATTTTCCAATTTCCGCCTTCTAGAAGTTTCCTTTACGCTTCTTATTGCTTTTGTTATTCTCCCATTACATTCGATTTACATTCCGATTTTTATTTTCATCAGGGAAGATATTTGCAACATTATTCAGATATACGTTATTCAGATACGTTCTGTTAAGCGAAATTCGAAGAATTAAGCATAGATTTGAATGCTTCACGAGATTGCTGCAGGAATGTCTGGCTAAGCATTTGCAATATGCCAGCGGATTCTGGGCGGTTTAAACTTTTCGTGAGAAGAGAACGTCTAGCGTGATACATTTGAATGATTTGCATGTAAAACTATGCGAACTTACTAATTTTGGATTAAAATATGTAACTGTTTTCAACTGTCACATCTAGCATGCTTCTTAATTCAACTAATTATTCATTATTATTTGATTATCATAAAGTTTCTTAAATTGTGACGTTCGATATATCTCTTTGAAAATATCATCCATTATATGCAAAATGAATGAGTGACAGTTTAATGACAGATTTCTTGGAGTTAAAATTTTTCTTTAAAGTTTTCCATATTTTAATTATGTCTTTAGAATCAAGTTTCAAACTGAAATTCGGTTAAAACTCATTCGGTTGAAAAATCAATAGAAGATTATAGTCTTAATATCTATTTTACTTTTTTCTTTATCGTAAGATATTCAGCAGACCGTGATTCAAAGCATTCTTCGAGACAGGATGATCAAAAATTCTTCTAATTTTTCTGATTCTACGAGTTCCTTTGGATCATCAATTATTATTCGATGAATCCGTTGATTTTAATAGAAGAATCTTTAATGGATTCTTGAGTACTCGACTTAGAATCAAAATAAACCGGATTTCAATTATCTCAAATCGTGTTCCTAAGAATGCTCGAGCTGCAAGTTGTAATTTCCGATGATCAAAGCAACTGCATCGCTTACCAAGCATGCGAATAACGTTCCTTTGAGCGTTCGTTTTCCCTCTGCTGCTGTCCACGTGATTCAATACACCGTGAATATGATGCCTTTTACTGACGGTGGTGGATAGCAGGCTCGAGCGTCGCAATTTGATGGCGATCAACACGTACAGCACGGTGATGATCGTCATCGGCAGCACAAAGAATAGGATAGTTGAGATCTCAAACGCGTGCTCGATTAATGTCCACCGTAGTGAGCACCTGGCACTGTCCAGGACAGCGGTGTCGTTGTCGGCGTAATCGACGTAATAGACGATACCAAATTGAATAGCCTGTGGTATGGCGAGGCAGAGAGCCAACAGCCATATCGCCACCACAAACTTTATCGCCCGTGATAGTTTCGACATTGTATGTGAAATAAAGGGATGACAGATCGCCACGTACCTGCAGCAGAGAAAAAAAAAGTAGAAATGTTAAAAAAAGAGATGAATATTTTATTTTCAAAGAGACTGAAACTCGTCGATGGCTCTATCCTGCGGGTGTCCGGATTATCGATGTTCACACGCAGATCAAAGATCGGTAGAACTGACAAACTGGCGCGAGCTTTCCATTCTCTCTCTCTCTCTCTCTCTCTCTCACTCTATTCGTGTATTTTATTTTATCGATTTCTACATCAAACTGATGGTATAGATATTTCAGTTGAAATACCCATATCATCACAGTTATATCATGCATGATTCGTGAAAAAAGAGAAAAAAAACGATACCAATAGATTAAAATTGAATGATTGGCAGGATATGAGATCGACGAGTGTTTATATATCTATGACAGTTAGATTGGATATGCGCGATATATCCTAATATTTCTGAACTCACCTCTCGATGGTGAAGGCCGTGATGGTGAGAACGGTGGCATTAGCTGAGGTCTCTGAAGCGAAGCTCTGAATAATACAGAATGCCTCGCCGAAGACATACGGAAAATGCGACCATATGTAATACATCTCCGGTGGCAATCCGAACACGAGTAGCAGCAGGTCAGACACTGCGAGACTAAAGAGATAATAATTGGTAGCGGTATGCATGGACTTGTTGCGCGCGATCACCACGCACGTGGAGATATTGCCGATTAAGCCGGTGAAGAAGATCACAACATAGATCACTGTGATCGGTAATACGATGTACAGGGAATCCCGGCGGTCCAGCGCGTTTTCATCTCTGAAGAAGGCGATCGTACTCGAGTAATTCTCGTATCGTGGATTTGTGTGAATGATCGTAGAACGAAGCTCCTGAAGATTTCTATCTTTCGAGAGTCTCCACGAATCTCCCGCACCTTGAAGGATACTGGTGATGTTCGCTATCGTACCCGAAATCATCTTGTTTCTTTTATTGAATTCTGATTGGCGAGAATACGCGTCAACTTCGCAAAGAAAGTAAGTAGATTAATATTTGGGACTTCGTGACCGAACTTCAAATCGCCTCAAACGTAGATATCTCCGCACTGCTAGTATTTCTGCAATTTTTGTTGCTTAATCTTATCCATAAATATTATAGATCATATCATTGAGATGATTTATTCTATGGAATGCAATTACGATGTCTTCTCTGAACAGTATTGATGGTTTCGTGAAGATCCATTGATCTCAGTTTACACAGATATTCTTGATAATTTTCAGTCTACATCTTGTGAATATTTTTACGAGCTGAATGGCTTCTCGCGATAAGATCCTAGCACTGCTTACCTTCGTGTTGATCTGAAATTATAAGTATTCTTTTTTTTCAATTTGAAGACGACTGATTTACGTTTTGCGTAGGCGAACAATATAATCATAAGCCGAGTTTTGAATATTATCGTGTACTTGATCTTCCGTATTTAGCAAAAAATATTTTGCTGATCCAGTTAGAATTATAATTGTTTTTTGTATCTAATAGAAAGTTATGTATCGTATGCATAGAGTTTATAACACAAATCTAAATTCTATTTCTGTCATCTATATGATTAGATGCAATACATATTCTATATTATATTCGCAGTATTTACTAGAAATTTATCTATTTTAACTATTTTTCGTACTTAGATAATTTTCGCTGTAAGATCACCTTTTTGAGTAAGTAATGTTGTATAGAAAATAGTATGACTGATGTTATTGAGCGATATCCACCGATTAATGAGAAGATAATCCGTGTCCTCTCTGATGCTCTCTTCGATTAATTTCGGTCAATGTGCAAAAATTAAAAAGCCGCCTGTAAATTTCTCAATTAGACCAACGTGTAATATTGTTCTCTTTATTACACGTTTTGCGGTCGATATATAACGCAAATTTTTGTTAGCGCAAAGATTTAATAATATCAACATTATAATTTTATATTCAATGTAACTATTACGTAATAAAATATGTTCAATTTATTTTGTTGAACGCAAAATTAGATTATATTACTTTAGTTATATTACTTTAGTTGAGGTCGACTAGGACGTTTAATACCGTACACGGAAAGAACAACTTTGCTAAAAGATCCATAAATTTAGCTAGATTATAAATCTATGTAGCCAAATTTTATATCATCATAAATCTATAAATTTAGACAGAGCTGAAAATAATTTTATTGGATCATAAAAATAATTACGTAAGAAACTCAAGCTATATTACGACGTGACGAGCTATATTAAAAGTTTTTCTTCTAAAGACCGGAGCACAAACCTCTGCATAATGCATAATGCATAAGGCATAAGAAAGTCAACCAATCAGAATCTTTTCATGAAAAGAAAAGGAATGAAAGATTTTGGTTGGTTCATTTTCTTTTGTATTATGCGTTATGCAAATGTCTGTGTCGCAATCTTATAACCGATCACTCAGTTTGAGCATAAAATATATCTATATATTTATTCTGACGGTCTAAGAAAATTATTTTCAGATTTGCATCCAGCTAAATTTTTAGATATTTTAGTTAAAAAACTCTTTTTTCCGTGTATCTCTAATCGTTTGAAATACGAAATAAGCCGGTTATCTCGCTACCTCTTTGATGAATCTCGCAATCATCTCATTTTAGTCAATTATCCATGTCAGTTATGTTAATTATATGATAAATCCTAATGTAGTTGCTAATGCAGGCATCTGCCTGTGACGTGTACGCTATGTGCACACATTGTAAGCTTTATTCATTATGTCTATTTCTAATTTCCGCGAACACTGCCTTTCATAATGATGTCATTAATGCTTAAAATTATTTACGAAATTTGTCGTTAATGAGAAGTGAATATCTTCAAAAAGATCTTGATAATATGTGATGTGATTTCCAGTCATATATGATATTCTTGTCCGTTAACAAATATCCGCTTTCCACATTACAATTATATTAATTGCTCTGACAAGACCATTTTTCGAATATATATACTCTAACCTTTTAAAGCATTGCTTTAATCTGGTCCTTTTCTCAGCCATACATGTGCTCACCCATTCAATCTTCAAAGTATCATGTTTCTCTAAAAACGACAAATGCTACGGAGATAGATATATATGAAATGCGATAATCCTGTTAATCGAAATGAAATCACGGCATTAAGTGCAAAAATAGTCTGATACATATAAACTGATATTCTTTTGTATATTGCAACTTTTTATATATTTTTTATAATATTATTTTAACATTAGAATTATTGATGATTCATTTTATTAACATATTTTATAAATATATGAATTTTATAAACATATTATAAATATATTTTTGAAAAAAGAAATAATGGATAAATTCAAATAATTTTCAAAAAAAAAAAGACAAACCAATAATATTTTATATATAATCACTTGGTACTTTTTAATTAAAGTAAAATTTATTAAATTAAATTATGATACTTTTTAATTTTTTATAATATTTCAATATATATGTACACAATATGCAGAGCTTGCACGAAAAATCGTTTAGGCAGACCAGCTATATTTCCAATAACAATAATAATATTTTCAATAATTATTTTTCGAAATTGATCTACTTAAATCAATCTTGTCGATGCAAAACAATTCCGATTTCATCTAAAAGTCACGTGAGCTGCAGATCAATCGACAATTATGCTCTGACAAAACAAAACTAGATACTCCAGCACCTTACAAAAGCCACAAATCGCACACGGCACACCACCTTGCATTCTCGTCGGAGTCCTAAACTTGTTCTGCGTCATCGTTCGCGGATCGTTTCCACGCGCGCGCGAGGATGCTCATCTCTGCGCTTGTTGCCTTTACGTTGATGTTGTAATCGACGACACGGTACTTTCGTGAACGTCGTTCATCGAACAGAACGGAAACACATGGGGCTATTTTCGAAGCAAATCGCGCTCCCAACTAACATTCAGCATTGTCTAATTGTTCCCAATGAATCGTTAACTTCTTCGTCGTCAAAACATTATCCGGAAACCGTTCCGCAAAATTAGTATGAGAAATTCTCTGATTTATCTAGCTTACGTTCCATCGTTTGTATAATTTTCAACGCGAAATGATTTCTCTCGAGTATAATTCATCTGTATTCTGGCACATTTTGTTAATGAACTCTCCAACATGCTTCGGATATAAAGCTGTTGATTTTTGTTATGAACTATACTTCTAATTCTTCTTTATAACATTAGCCGTTAAAACGAATTCGATTTTTTATATAATACAATATTATCATTTTAAAGCATGCGATCTTTAATTCTGTTTTAGTTATTGCATGTTTAAACGCAAAGAATGCCTTTGTTAGCTCAAATAATTTACATTTTAATAACAGAAAGCTATGATTGGATTATAAGTAACGCATATATAATTTGTTCTACTTGCATCACATTAAATTTTAATGAAAAGTTGCTCGATGAACGCACACTTGATTATTTATTTTAACAAAATTTTCGAAAATTTTCTACATTGAGTCTTTTCACGTACCACACGATTTTTCTTATTCTTGCATTTTCTGAAGTTACAGAAATGTCTTCATTTAGTTTAACATGACATGTCTGCGCTTATAATTTATTGGTACAAATTTATCTTGGTAATTTATTGGTACAAATTTTCAGACATTAACTTGCCGTTCGGTCAATAGATCACAGTCAATAGATCGCACTTTGTTAAGCTTTAAAGATTTAGAAACGCTTCAATTCTATACAGCAGTATCTATTTATTGTCTTTATTCAAGTTTTATTTACAAAATACGTGAGACTTTTGAAATGACAATGAAAAATTATTTAGTGCAATCATGCAAGACATTTTATATCTTCGATCGTATCTCGATCACGATAAATAAAGTGTAGTAGCATCCCGCTGCGTTGCTTTCGATTAAGCTTTTGAGATCCATATAGTTAGATCTTTTACGTTACATTATATAAAATTGAGCCAATCTCGTATCGCTTGATGTGCGATTCAACGAACGTCGCTTTTCTCCTATGATTCCTATAAAAGAAAATTGCCTACGCGACATTATCACGTTCTTGCACTTCTATCTTAGAAATATTAATAATTCCCAATAACAGTAATATAATACAATGTGTAAACAATGTTGTGTCTTTTCTGGAACAGACGGTCCAGATTAACATCGATTCTTATTAGAGCAACATGCAATAATTATAAAATTATTCCATTAATGTATCAAACTCTTTATTGAAACAACTGCTCGATTGGGAAATTAAAATCCTTCATTCGGAAGAGGCGTCAACGCTCGGGGACATAATTCAATCTGTCATCTGATCCGAGTTTGATTCGTATTATCACCGAAATCGTCGCAAATATGATAGAAAAACGCGAGAATGTGATGTCGATTGATAATCATGGATGAGAAGAATCGAGAGCGTTAAACCGAATTTTTTGACACAAAACATCGAGAAAATACAATCTCGACCGATCAGTTTCTGATTACAATGAGATTCATTCATGTGAGATTGGCGCGGGCACTCGATAATGCATAGCAATTTCCTGTTCAATCGAGATCAAATGTAATTATGTAAGAATCGTTCGAAGTTATTTCGAACAATCATTTTCATATTAAATTTGATGAGTCTCGTAACTGATAGAATTTTATTCCGTAATCTTGAATTTTGTGTGTGTGTGTGTGTGTGTGTGTGTGTGTGTGTGTGTGTGTGTGTGTGTGTGTGTGTGTGTGTGTGTGTGTGTGTGTGTGTGTGTGTGTG
>NW_012130068.1:6039510-6049460 GCF_000143395.1 Atta cephalotes | reverse complement strand
TGTGTGTGTGTGTGTGTGTGTGTGTGTGTGTGTGTGTGTGTGTGTGTGTGTGTGTGTGTGTGTGTGTGTGTGTGTGTGTGTGTGTGTGTGTGTGCATTATCTTCAATTTTATAATTTTGGAATTTTTATTTTTGACTAGCACGATGTATTCGAAAGAGATGCTTTAATCGAGATGACGCAAATTGAATAGATACCAATTATAATTGGATTACGATTTGTATATATAAAGCGCTTAATGTAATAAATTTTTAAGATTAATTAATACTAAATTTTAATTAATAAAATTTTCTGACGGATTTTTTAGAATTGTTGTAATTTAAAAATTTTTAAATTTATACAGTTTTGTAATAAATTAAAGTTTCGATAAAATAATGTCCTTTTTTCACTGATATCAAGAAGATGTATTCTTATTTCTTATTATTACAAATCACTAAGAGAATTTATAAGATTAGGACAACTGAAAAACAAATCCAATTATACTTTTGATTTTTAATTTAATTTTTAATGCAAAGCAAGTTTAAGAAAAGTCAATCAAATTATTATATTGTACATTTTAGTGCAGTAAGAGTAAAATAATTTAATTAATTGTGACAGAGACGATTGCGTTCTGTAAAATTATATTTATTTTAGAGAGCTCTGTCTTTAAAGTTAAAATTCTTATTTTTCAAACAACATTAACCTCTCTAACAAAATATTTTACCGTAATGAAATAATTTATAAATAAAATAATTCACGTTTCAAATAAAACTTTGCAGCTCTTCCTTGAGTTTATGTTTGGTTTTGTTATAATAGAAGATCAATAAAACTGAACATTAATATTTGTCATAAAAATATGAAACTTATTATTAGCAAGAGAATTTCTTGAATATTATAGAACTCATTATAAATTTATGCTTTGATTTTATAACAGGAAATATGTTAAAAAAGAATCTTACTGATAAGACTTTGTGAGCTTTTTCTTCATTTATAAGACAATTGTAGTATCCAATTATTGGATCTCTCAGATGTGATCGCGCGCAATATTCATCATGATTGCAGTTTTCAGTGCCATTGAAACTTCGTTGAAATTTCGTTAAATATCGATAATATGAACTGTCTCTTAATAAATTGGAATCTCATACAAATTGTATTTACCATGTAAATTTACTGTAAAGTTATTTTCTATATTTCCTCAAGCTATAATTATTTGATATACCGAATTTTGCTTGTTTTATTTATAATTATAGAAATAATTATAGCTTGGATTATATGTATTTAATTTGTTGCATATGCGATAATGTAATGCTTACTCCAATTATTACAGTAATACCATAAATATAATTCTCAGTATAAATGTAAATAATGATTAATTTTAAATAAAAAATATATGTATTTTACTTGATAAACTCTAATCGCTGCATCTAATAAACTTCGTCTATACATTATGTATTAAATGAAGAGGAAAGATCTTGCGGATCGAATACTTGTACTTGACAGCACAAAAATGCAGATAACCGTACTTGGTAGGAAAACAAAGTTATTTATTACAAACGAGTAAAGTTATTTATTACGATTGTTTTCTTCGTTCAGTTTTTTTTAGTAAAATAAATCAAAATATTAGATCATTTTTTTAAACTGTTTAAAGTTTCCTCATTTTCGCGCAACGCGCGTATCAAGATGTACTAGTTCGTTTCTTTTTCTTCTTCTTCTTTTTCGTCTATGCTGATCGTATACATTGTTTTTGTATCAATTAGTTTTCTTTCATTACATATATTCAATTAGTTTTTTTGGATCAATTAATTTTCTTTTATTACATGTATTCAATTAATTTTTTTTGTATCAATTAGTATTTTTGTATCAATTAGTTTCTCTTTTATATATACATAAACAATACATGCCTTACAAAAAGTTACAGAAATAATAATAATCTGTCGCGATTCTATTACACAGAGAGTAATTTCAAAAAAAGCGTCTGATGATATATTGTTGAAATGTATTAGTAATCATGATATTAGTAATCAATGATGTAGTCATTTTTGAATTATTTTCTAGGAAAGGAACAATCTTCTATCTATGCCATCATTTATCATGAGAAAATATTCGATCACATAAATCTTGACGACGATCTACTTCGAAACTGGAGCGAATATATTGAGTAGCATGATGCATGCAACAATCATAAATTTTAATCCGAACCTGCATGTCTGGCATCACCTGTTGCATTGCAATTTCGCAAAACATCCAGGAGACAATTTTTAGTTCATTGTTTTCAATTATTGGATACGTCAATAAAGTTACTTTTATTTCTCTTATTAATTATGACAATTTTAATAACACTAATTTATATTAATTATAAGTAAGATTTGTATTTAATGCTAAATATATCATTTCCTTATTTCAAAAGTAATATAACTGAAAAAAATTTCCCAGAAAAAGGGAAAAACTATTTTTTTAATTTTATAGGAAATTATAAATATTATAATTAAATATATTATATCAACAAAAATAATATATTTTTAACATGATTAATTTTTTTGTCATTTTCGTTTTATATAATTCTCAAAGAATCTCTTTTTTTGAGTTGTAATGTTTTGATGAAGTTAAGTTCACTTTTGATAGTAAATTTACTTAATTCATTCAATACTCAATAATGATATAAAGATTGTGCATTTTGCGAGTTTCCTTTGTGTCCATTTTTGGAATGCCAACGTTTCGTGAATTTTTGCAGTCTACTTTATCAGGGTGATATAGAAAGCACTCGTGAAAGCCTCAAGAATATTACTCAATAATAATATAATTTGAAAATTTCATTTTTTAGTTGTATTATACTTTCGAAATAAAGAAGTGATATAGAAGTGTCGAGAGAGCTCAAATTTTTATCACCATAAAAATATGCACTTACTTAGAAAAATACCTAATATTTAAAAATATTATTAAGATTTATTTTGAAATAATACATTATGTGTTACATATTACATTTTGCATCATGCGTTACCTGTAGGAGTGCACGCTGCAATAAAACGCACTTCCTTGCACTCGTGTTGATTTCTTTGATTCACGTATGTCATCACTTGTATGTCTCTATTCATTCACTACAATAAAAATAAAATGAGAACGAAGGCCAACCGTTAATCTTGTGACAGTATTAATATTGCGTGACATGAATCATTGTTTTAAAAATATGTAACATGTCATTTCTCTAAGAAAACAACAATACTTTGAACGCGCCTACCACGTGGATTTTGAGTACGATTTTTAGTTTCTATTTTTATTTTTACTTTTGTTTCTTGCAAACGAAACTATTCTGATTATACATGAATTTTATTTAATACAATAATTAATTGCAATATTTTATTTATCGCGATATTTTATTTTGCGTCGGTCTGTCTATAATAATTTAATCCTTCACTTTTTTTTTTATGTAGTTTTTACAATTATTGATGTATACTTGTTTGATGGCGACTATCAAATTCAATAAAAATTGAAAAATAACACGTGCTGCATCACAGGGTCGTGCATAGTGCCTTTATGTTTTATTTTTTTTTTCACTGTATCACGAAATCAGAACGTCAACATCATGCCGGAGAAAAAGCCGAACTCGATTTGGCGTGGAAATGTCGAATCGCCCCTCGAACCTAGCGCGTGCCGAAGATATCCATGGTGGGAGTTTTGCGCCAGCGCGAAGATCTCAGCTATTATCTATATATTTATATTGTATCATCGTGTGAAACTCGATCTATGGGGATATAAATATTTTATCTAATTACTGTAAATGTAGATATATTATTCATAATTATATATTAACTTTATATTGTTATAAAGTTTTTTAGTTTCTTATATTTTATTCTATATTTTAAATTTACATAACAAAACTGTGACAGCATCAAGTCTGTCAAAAAAAATTTTCATTTATTAAAAATATTTGAGTATAAGTTTTTAAGAATGGTATTAAAAATTATAAATATTATTAAATGAAATTAAAAAAATATTATAAATGATTTTTAAAAATTAATGTATATAAATTACAAATTTTACGCGATTAATTTAAATTTAATATTACATTTTATTATATACGTCGAGAAAAGAGAATTTTGACAGAAAAGTCGAGAAAGTCGCAATGCAATTATAGAAATCCTGCTTTAATCGTAAACTTGGTCCGTAAACACCTGCTGCGTTCGCGGGATCTAAAGTGACGTAGTAAAGGGAAATTTATGGTGAAGATAAAGTTAAGCTCTCTTCGCTGTCACACAAAATCACGCAGATATTCATTTGAAAACTTCCCCCTGCAATAATGCTTAATTGGCAATTTCGATGTTTTCTCAATAGTGTAATTTTTCATTAACGATTTTTCCTTGGTAATAGTATCCATTCTTTTGCATCGCTTTTTCTGGCCAAATGGCTTTTAAAGATCGCCTTCCAATATTGTGCATCTTACACGTGTGACCTTTTTCTCCATTTAAGCTTGCCGTACTTTTCGTCAGACTTTCACTTTGATGCGACAAAGTGCATTTTCTGGCTCGATTAAAAACCATTCCTTCCAGGAAATTAAAAATCATTTGACGTTACGCATATTAACGCTTGAAATATTCATATAAAGAGGTATCTTTAAAATTCAAATTATTCTCTCTCTCATAATTTATCTCTTTAAAAAATTATTGGAAACGATTTAAAAATACTAGCTAATTTTACAAAGTATTTCTAACAATATAAAAATAAAAGCCACCTTTGAAATCATAGAATTTTAAAAAGGATTATCATAAAATAAATTATAAAAAGCTCTTTCTTATTAAAAATTATTTTTCTGTAAATTCTAAAAATTATTTTTCTGTAAATAGTGCGCAATTTTATCGTCGATATGATATCTATTTTATTATATGATTTATTGATTTCATTATTTAAAAAAAAAGTATATTTTAATTTCTTATATATTATATATATATATATATATATATATATATATATATGTAATATGTGTATATGTGTATTTGTGTGCATGCGTACGTGCGTGCGTATGTGTGTATGTATGTATCTGTACGTGTGTGTATAATAAATTAGTTAATAATAATAATAATAATTTATTTCAATGACATGTCAAACTGTTGTTTGACTGACATTACAAACTGAAAATTGAAAAAAAATACACAGAAGATGAATGTGGTATACGCAAATGGTGAAGCACTTGCAAGACTGCTGCTACGAAAGCTGCCAAGAAATCACACATAAGATAAATAAAAAACACAAAACGCACGCCTACATACACGCACAAGCATTTATACAAAAAAAAAGAAATAAAATGACTCTGGTGAAAATTTTTCATATAATTTTTAAAAATTTTTAGAATTTTTCAACTTCTGAATAATTTTATAACTTTTAGAAAATTTTTCAAATTTTTTATATAAATTGACATGATTTTTAGAAGTACCGAGAAAGTCTACAGCTTTTCTAGAATTCTTTATACATTCTGAAATATTCTAATATTTCTAAATTTCTATAATTTTTTATCCTATAATTTCTGATAAAAGCTTATAAAATTTGAAATGGTTAAGATATTTTTTCAGATACTACAATAAGAAATCTTAAAAATCTTAGAATATTTCAGTTTCAATTTAAAATAAAAATAAACAATAAATTCAAGGCTAATGAGATTAGCGCAAAAGGAGATGCACAACAATTTTTATTTTACATTATTAAATTTAAAAAATTATTTCATTTTGTTACACAATATCTTCTTTATTTTAGTTGAACGTTTCGGCTTTCTACGGAGTCCTCTTCAACAATATTATATGTAATTCTAACTAATATTTGAGCGATCCATAATTCAGAATAATGTCAGGTTCTCAATTGTTATAATGAATTCTCGAACGGAAATCTTATCATATCGTGAAGCTTTGGCAAAATAAATTCTCAAATTGTTGACTTACAAATTATTAATGTGTCAAAAAGATATGTTAAGAGAAACTATAAATAATTTAGATTGTATTGTCCAGTGTGTCGGTCACACGGTTTAACTCTGAATTTCAAATTCAATTTATATGAAAAATTCTAAGAAAGACACTTTCTCACTATAATTCCTGAAAAATTCTTTCAATTCATGTAAAAATTCAAGGATAAATTTTTACCAGGAAAAATAAAATAAATTGTACATAGAACGAGAGTTATACTAGAAGAAAAATCGGAGAATTACTATTTCATTAGATAAAAGTGATCACTACTTAATTAGATGAAAATGATTAATTAGGTGTAAAAAAATATTACCTATTTATTATTCATTTACAAATTTCTTTTAGAATTCCAGCATCCATGTACAGTTGATTTCTGTCATAACCGTATAATTTGATCATAATTTTAAAATAATCACGTGACTATGCTAAGATATAATAGATTATAATTTTTCGAATTTTTGCGTTCATAGATTTTTAAAAAATTTGTATACTAGTTATGTATAAATAAATATCAATTAAATACTTCATAAAAAATTAATTATTCCTTTATTAAATTAATTTAAATGATTTTTTTACAAGAGAACAAAAAAATAGAACAATCCGGTACATAAAGCAGCTTATATAAAAAAAGAAAATTTATTTCGAGGGAGAAGATCTCATAAAATAGATGTAAATCGTGTGTAGGTATTTGTATTATGGACTGGTCATACATGCGGCGCGTTTTATCGATGCAAATTTTATTTTGTTTACTCCACGTAACCCATGTGCTTTATCCTATTTTCTCATTCCTTTCCTATTATTGTTTCTATTTCTCCTCAGTAATGTTCACCTGGATCTCCTTCGATTCTCCCTTTATATACCTCTAACGCTTTTCCTTCTTTCATTTATTTACAAAAGAAAAAGCGGAATCCATCCTACGTATTGAATAGAAATTACTTATTTAGCTTAAAGTATCGACAAAATTTTTTATGGGAATGGAATGCACACTTTTTTTCGGACATAGACGAATTGAATTTATTAATAGCAAAATAGTAAGAGAAATAATAAAATTTGTCCTCAATTTTTTGAACTATAATTTTATACATTATATAAATTATGTTAATTTATCTTTTTATAATTACGAAATACATAAATTGTAACGCATGTCTGAATTAATTATTGTTTTAATTACTACGAAAAGCGATATAAATAATCGTTTTCATAAATAATCGTATTCATGTGATTCGTATTATTTATTATATTATATATTTCATCGCATGTTATATTAAAATTCAAGCTTCAGCTTATTATCAGAACGTTTGTTAACTAAAAAAAGTAAAATAAAAAATAGCCGAAATAACTTAATTTTATCTGAATTGATATAAATCACTTTTTTTGGTGTCGAAAAATCGCCATTGCGTCTTGTTATTTCTCATTTCATGACCTTGTTGTGAAAGATATGAACTGCAGACTAGTCTGAACTATCGTAAAAATAAAATTCCTATGACACTGCATGACGCTGCTGAATGATGTGATCCTTGGGCTATTCATTGTCGTCCTAAGAAACTTATGAGGCAAACTTAAAGTTGTAGACGCGACATAGTCTTGACAAACGTCAGGATCGCCATCTTCGCATTTGAAATGACATTTCATGATGCAGAGAGGAATATATATAGATTCATTTATATTCTTTTCTATCTTAGCATCCGAGTTTTTATTGCTAAGCTGCCCATTATACCTTTTATAATCGTCACGTGCGAACGTAAAAATTTACGAAGCGCAGTGCGATATTAAAGTTTAAATGGCTAACGCAAGAGATCAATCGGATTTACACCACGGTTAGTACTAATCAACTTTAACGAGGATGTATTTCAAATATATTTCAAATATTAAAACGCACTTTGATTCGAATATATTCAGGTTAGCAATAAAATACAAAATAAGATAAAATATGAAATAAAATATGATGGAACAAACAATATGAATAAGATATAATGTAAAAATGTAAAATAGAAGATCTAAAATAATAATCGTTCTTCATGTAGTCCAATTAAACATTTGCAATTAAACGAGAAGTTAATTGAAAATTTATTTACGTTGCGAGCGTGCAATGTTTGAAAATTGTAAATTAATATCGCCCGCGGTAAAATAATGATGAAAAAAGAATACAATAGAAATAAACGTTTCGATTTAATAATCTTTTTTAATTCTTTATTTAACAAACGAAAGAAGGACAGCAAAATCCTTCTTTCACGAATATGTCGATCTTGACAGAAACTAAATTATTTCCGCGGGAATAATATATCTGAAAGCGAAAGAAAAAAGAACTAGAGACAGCGTAATGCCTATGAACGAATTTTCATTGAAGTTGAGAAGTCATAATGGGAACTCCAAGCTCCAAATGATATGAGAAAATTTGTTGGCGATTCTTTAAGTCTACATGAAAAGAATAATTTTGTTAGAAAAAATATCTGAAAATTTAGATACAGATACAGATCCGAAAGTAATTTTGTTAGTTCATCAAAATAATTATATAAATTCAAGCATGAAAAAGTTTGATATTCCAGCAACCAATTTGAATGTCCTGCATAATTATTTTGATAGTCCAAATTATTTTCAAATCTGAATATTTAGCAATTTATCTGTAAATTTGTAAATATTTCAGCAAAGCTGTTTTTCTACGTAGAAAAATTTTTTTCTTATGTTTCAGTTTTGCGTTTTTTCTTACGAGAAAAATTTTCTTAATTACGTTAACTATATATATTTCAGTATTTTAAATTATATTATTTCTCTATAGCTCATAATTCGATTTTAATAATAAGATAAAATATGTATAATTGATTGTTGTAATTTTTCGAAAATGCTTGATTGATATGTGAAATTAGTGAAAGATATGAAATTTTAATTAAAAATTCGTTAGTCTTATTTAACAGAATTTAACAGAAAATCAAACGCATTAACGCACGAACTGTGATTATCATATGTGGTACTTCGAAGCTTGAAGTTTACTTATGTCAAGTCAAGAGATGTTGGGGAAGTTCGTGAAGATAATTTGGTTATCTTTCCGGAGTGTGTTCAATGTTATATAATCTACATAAGACGGTGATTTTACGGGAGATTTCATGTAATTACAGAGTAATGAAATTTGCGAATCTAACAAGTTAAATCCTCTTGATCGTTTTAATTAATTTAATTAAAGGTCGTCGTTTCGTTATGAGTAAGGTATCAATTCATTAGATGGAGCTTATTAAAGAAGTTTTATTTGAACAAATTGCAATAAACGAGGAATAAGAATTGTGATAAATCGCTTATTAACTTTAGTATTGTTAATGAGGACCGCTTTACTTTTGTTATCGCTTTTGACATTTTCTAAATTGTTCAACTTAATGGCATCATTAATTCAGCACAATGAAAACGCAAATAACAAAAAGACGAAAAATGATAAAAATCTGAATATTATAATGGACAAAAATATACTAAGATATATATATATATATATATATCTTATCGCGTATAACAATCACACGTTTTACTAATTCTACAAAATAAAAATCAACTAGTTAAAATTTTTTATTGCAGAACTATATAATGTTTTTTTCTTGATTAGATAAAAAAAAATGTAATTGAACGAGTATTCTCCTTTCTTATTGCGTGCTTTCTTGTTGAGTACTCTTATATAGAAGTGAATTGTCTATTTCGCGATTTCATTATGTCGTCTAATGCTTCTCTCGTCAATTTGATGTCCATTTTCTTCATTCCTTTTTCTATTGTAGCACATTGATATAACAACGCGCGCGTGTAATATTTCTTTTATTTTTTTGTTAGCGAAGTTTGATCAAAGTTCCATGGAATAAACTGTGAGATATTTTTTTGCATATAGCTCTGAGCAAATCCTTCGATAACGATACGATACAAAGCTTTATAGCGAGAGCATTATTAGTTTTTTTATATATATATATATATATATATATATATATATAGTATATAGAGAGAGAGAGAGAGAGAGGAGAGAGTAGTTAGTTTATTAACTTAATTAATTACTAACTTAAA
>NW_012130068.1:6031428-6039490 GCF_000143395.1 Atta cephalotes | reverse complement strand
AAGTTACTACAAAAAAGGAAAGAAAACGGACAAAGAAAAAAAATTTCTCACAAAGTTCTATTTGTCCTAATTTTGTATTGTGCACGAAATATTGTATTTTATTTGTGATTGAATCTTAATAATATTCATATTTTTAGCATAAAGTCTTAATATTTTTCCCGTAATTTTAAAGAAGAAGCTATGATTCCATGGAACTTGACTAATATTTCAAAATAATAAAGAAACGTCATATCATTTTGAGATAATAATCAGTATCATTATAAAGAAGATCTCGTTGGATTCCTCTAGAGAAACATCGATTGATCCCCTTTTATGGATCAAGCTTCGAGGACTGTTGGTTGAATCATAAGATCATTTGATCGTTGGACATATTTGCTGACACATCCTTTTTTTTGAACAAAAAGGTAAGAATTGAAACGATTGTTCGTGGATGGTTTACGAGATAATTTGAAAGATTGATAACGTTGACTTTTAATATGAAAAAAAAACCAAGAGTCGAATAAAATTCATGAGATGATAATTCAATTAAAAATGACTTCTTGTTGTATGTTTACTTGTTTATTAAATAGCAATGTCAGAGGATCGCGAATATATTTGAGAACCGAAAATATAATCTAATCTACCATATGCGCTTTGCTTCCTGTATCTTATTTACGTCTTATCTTTAACCTCGCCTTTAACACTTTTTATGATCATTTTATCGATCATATTTCTTATCATACGTATTTCTTGTCTCTTTCGAAATTCATCGACTTTTATCTTGGACGCCAGAAAACGAAGAAACAGGATAAAAAAGAAAAAAATAAAAAAAATAAATAAAAAATAAGAAAGAAAGTAAAGCAACAGAAAGTAAAGAGCATTGTAGATTAGGCTTAAGAATGCATGTGTTAGCGAGAAATATCTGTAGAGGATTTACATTCGGAACAAAGAAAATAGACAATAAACAAAGAAAAACTATAAACTGAATAGGATGAGATTAACTAAGTGTAAGATTAACTAAGCGACACAGTACAATACAGTGATCATCTCATCTTTGTTTAACATTGGCAAACAACAAGGATGTAATGATTCATTGTGTCATACTATATTATCTGTGTCGCTTGTTGGAAGGCACACTAGGACAATAGTTTTATTCAACCTACGAGCACAATGAGATACGAGAGAGGAATCTTGGTGAAGTTTCTTTTAATGCTCTGGAATTGAAACACGGAAAAGAGTTAATACAATTGATATTAACTGTTTGAATGATATTCTTCTTGTCGTCATTTTTCTTATGAATTATCACAATTTTTCTAGCCCCCATGGAGACGATCATAACCACAAGTGACGCATAAACGCATTCGAAGGGCATCACAAACGTAGCTGCGACGTCAATGAAAGAAGATGAAAAATAAATGCACAAAAGCTGTTAAATTATATAAACTGTTATAATATTTTCAATTCATCAAGTTCAATTTGTTTTAATACAGATGTACAATAATCGAGATAAAATCATTTAAAAATGTTCTTGTAAAATGTCCGAAAAATTAAAGATTTTCCTCGTGTTAATGTAAGCGCATAGTAAAAAATCTTACAGAAAAATAGATTTATAAATAATATTTAAATAACCATTTTAAAGAAAGTTCTATAATTATCGAAGATATGAGTTTCCACTATATACGTTTTCTTTCTTTTTCTGTTCTTTCAATTTTTTTGTAAATAAAAATCAATGCATATTTTGTAATGTTTTACGATTATTTTATAGTTTTATAATTGAAATTATAGATCTTTAATCTTTCTTAAACTTTTAGATTTCAAAACACTGTTACTAAAACTTTAATTGAAAAGCAATTAATTTAATTAATAAATATAATTTTTAGATACATTTATTTTATTGTTAATATATTGCTCTTGTTAGTAGTAATAGTAATAGTAATAGTTTAGCTAAATATTATAAATGTATGAGAATCAATTTTTGTTAATCGCAACGCGTAAAAAAGATTCGATCAAAAGCTGCTCATGCAGTGAATCGTCGGAAATATTTAATCGCTCAAACGATTTATTGCGCAACACATCCAATGCTAATCCAACAACACATGTGCACCTATATGAAAACTATCAAGCATGTATCTGTTTATATAAACAAATCATTGGCATAATACAAATAATAAAGGCATACAAAACATCCTCCATTTCAAATCAATAATTGACATATTAAACTTAATGATTCTTTAATAATCTTCATATTAATAATTTTTTAATATTAAATATTTTCATGTATTTTTGTTTATGTAAATATTTTTAATTAAAATAATTTTGCGTTGAAATAAATTAATATTTATTAAGGAGATCCTAAAGTGACAAAATTATTAAAATACAAATTAGAAAGTGAATTAACTGTACAAATTATAAAATCTTTTTACACAATTAAAATAAGCAAACAAAAAATAATTTCGTATATAACTAATGCTCGGCTTAAATTGATTCATACATTCTTTGATTTAATCTTGAAAGTCTAAGTTTAACTTTTTTTAATTTAAAGTACTTTCTAATTTGTAATGTTCGATAATTCTATCACTTTAGAATTTTCTTAAACTTAAATAAGACATAAATTACAAGAAAGTTTCATAACTGTTGTCCATCTCTGCAGTTTTAGTTTGTTATTTTACTTACTTTTTATTTTCATTAACTGTTTATAACTTCAAGAATATTCCCAATACTTCCGCAAAAAAAAAATTGATTCCTCTTCAAACTCGCCAGATTCTGTTATTAATGGTTTATTATGAAGAAAAGAGAGGTAATTTTATGTGATCATTTAGAGAATTTGTGACATTCGTTCCAATAAAAGATAGATCCTTTTCTTACAAGACAGGCGCCAATCGAGCACGAACCGATATTTTTATTGAGAAGAAATGATGACAATCTCTATTAACGTTCGATACGAATGAAGAAATTGTACATTCAAATTATAGTTATTTGCCGGAATTTAAACTTGCATTAATTTCTCATGTTAAAAAAATGCTGTCAATTAAAATTAAATTTAAATTTTGTTATTTTTCGGACATTTTCTTTAACATTTTGTGAACAATTGTTTATGGCAAATGTTTTTTAATAACCTTACATAATTCTAAGTTACATAATCTTATTCCTTGAATTTTGACATTTGAAATGAAAAAAAATTGTTCAATTACATTAATTTCGAGCAAAGGTATATAAATTTAAATTATATTGAATCCGTTCAGGCGGAAATAAAAAATGAAGTGTAAGTTAATATAAAAAGAGAGTAACAGAAACGTAAAGAAAGCTTCTAGCGAAAATTAAAACAACGAAGTGTGAAAGAGACGGTTAAGTCTTTTTTATGTTTTTTTGTCTCAATTCTCATCTTTTAGAAGCTCCATTTACGTTTCTGTTACTCTTTTTTTACATTCAACTTACATTCCGATTAACATTTTTTAAATAAGATAACTGGTGTTTAAAGGCTAAAGCTTCACAACAAAATTATATTATTCAATATCACTTAACTTATAAATTACATCGGATTTAATATTACAAGAAAATGATGCATCATTCAGAATAATGCGAAAGTGGAATGTTTATATCGAATAAATAAAATGTATCTTTTCAAAAGGAGCCTGTTCGATAAATACATATAAAATTAACATTATAGAAATACAACAGAGAGAAAAATTTATAATGTTATAATAAAATAAGTATAATATGTAATAAAAGAAAATTTCGCAAATTGTCTGTTATAAAAAAAAATATTTTTCCACGATATTACTTCGATTAAAACCGCTCGTATTATTTGCATTGGCGATATAAAGCTACCGAGTATTTGATTAGTTGCTTAACGAGCGAGCATTTGAGCGAAATGTCATATCGCTGTAAAAGAGCTTCTCTGTTTATGTAACGTTAAACAATGTATGCGACAATTTAAAATCTGTTTTATGTCTCGAATTTGCGTATCGTGTTTCTCTCTCCGGATTCTATTCGGATAATACAAATAATTCTCGATAGCGCAAATAGAATCGAAAATCATACAATTCTACATTGCGTTTTCAACAAGCTCTCTCGTATCTTGCAAAATATTTTCACAGCCGACCGATATCCGTTATATCGTGAACTGTCATTGACAGATTCTGTACGCGATATTTCCTATCAGATACTAAAACGAGATGCATCATTTTATTCAGTATATAAAAAAATTAAATAACAATAAAAATGAAATAAAGATGTCAAATTCAATTAAAAGACATCTACTAATTTAAACAATAAAAATAACAATCAAAAGAGGGCCGTTCAGCGCAATAAACGCACCAACAATTTAAAAAAAATTAATTACGAGCCTAACACATATTCGACTACGCAAATAAATTTTTAAATAAATCTGTATTAAAAAAATCTATTTCCTATAAATAAATAAAAATTTTTTTTAGAAAGAAATATGTTGTGTAATAGAGTATTTGGAGTAGTATTGGCGTAGTATTGCAAGGAATATTCGCGCACCGCATTACGATGAATTAAAACGTTTTTATCATTTCCTTTCTACGTTATTATTGATCATAACGGGTCAATCAAATGTGTATTAAACTACTTATGAGAAAAATAAAACGTAACACGATCGAGCTCATAATAGATTTGACCTTTACGAATTTTCGTATATCTGAGCTCATTCTACAATTGCGTAGTTATAAGTAATTATTACAAAAGTTGATAATTACAAAAATTGACCATTTACAGTTGAGAAGAACAAGTATAATCATTTACATATGCTTACGCAATTGTAGAATGGACTTTATAGGACAATCAAAGATTCACAACTAGGGAAAAGATCACTACTAGTTAACAATATAAACGTGCTGTATTTAATCGCAAAATTATATTTCTATAAAGTTATATATCTATAAGTTATATTTCAATATCAAGATTTATAAATGTGTTGCATAAAAGGCATATGCTTCGTACAAATGCGTATTGGTATTTATGCACCTTCGTATTTAGCGTATTTAATAACTGCTGCCACAATTATTGATTACGTCACAGAACAAATTTGATACGCAATATAATTTCAGCGTATTGAATACAATTTTCTTGCGAAAAAAATTTTTAATGTTCTTATTAGTAACAGTTTCTTTTTCTTTACAGTAATTAATATACAAAAACCAAATTAATTATCTTCAGGATATCAGTTTTTAGCAGTTAATGCATAGATTGCCTTTATGCATAACTGTTAAAAATCGGTATGTACTAAGTCTTTCTTCCTTTTCATTTATCTTGTATACTTTTGTATGTTTAACAGGTCTTATTAAACGGCCAGTTTTCTGAGAACCATTTATCGAATTTTTTAGTATTTTTAGCAAGCCATTTGATATTCTTCGAGACTGTTTCGAGAGTTTTGACTCGACCGTCCGCACCAGCACCGGCTTCAGGATATTTCTCAAAGAAAGCTTTTATCTCGTCCAGCTTCGTTTGTGTGGCAAATGAACTTGTAATGGATGGTATAAGATCACCGAGATATCGATCATTCAACGTATATCTGTTCACCAAGAATTCCCAGTTTTCGCGTACCCAATCCCACACCAATGATGTACCATCGGGATTTTTGGAAATTATAATCAAGCATTTCAAGAAATCTTGAGCGCGGACAAATCTTTCATCAGTTGCTCTGATAATATATCTAAAAAAGGAATTAAATTATATTATCTAACTTTTAATAAAAAGTATATTTTAAAAATTAACGAGAGTAGATTTAATACTAACTCCTTTAAAACATCAATAGATTGTATCCCTGCTAATCCTGCCATTATTTTATTCTTTTCACCAGGATCAGTCTCGTCTTTAAATCTTTCAAACATGACACTCCATTCGCTCGCATCCGAATGATAGCGCATACCTAATAAAAGATTTTGCGTTCCATTAAAATTTCTTGACACCCAAATAATATATAGGCAATGGATCACATTAGATAGACCAACCATAGTAATAAACTAATTCGCGAATATCAGGATGCTGCGGCTTCTCTTCTATCAGCCATTCTTTAAAAAGCTCTCCGGCTTTTTTTAAGCATTCAGGTGAATTCATTGCACAGGCCAATTCGATTACCATCGGTCGCACTTTATTATCAATGTGCGGTATATCTTCTTCAATTGCATCATCGACGGTCCAAGTTACATCCTTATAGATTGTGTCTACCAATATCGAGACGAAAGACTAAAATGGATTATGTAAAAATAATATTTGTAATTGTATCAGACAATAATTTGTATTACTTCGATTGACATTACTTGAAACGTGTTTGCAATAAATGGTTCAGTCGAGGAAGTTAACAGAGTATATATCGTCATCAGTTTCGACTTTGCAACCGTCCATGGAAGACAATGATACTCCTCGGTGAGATACATACTTATATTCAACACAGTGTCGTATTCGATCTCACCAGCCTCAGCTAAACTAAACAAATCATCCAAAAGATTCGCTCGATCCAACATTGATATTTTCTGCAATAAAAAACAGAAATAATATAATAAAGTAAACCTTCCAAAAAAAATTAAGAATAATGTTTTTTAATCTGTCAATAAAAAATAATCTGTAAATCATAATTTTTATTTATTGTAATTCCTGTATTAAATAAAAAAATTACGTGATGCTTTACCGTATGGTGAGACCGAAGTAATTCATTGAATGTTTCCCATTCCTCGTTATAATTAACTCGATAGAAGCCAACTTGACCAGCATTTAATTTAAACCATTTCGTACGTTCGTCGACTTCGATCACCACTGTAAAATAGAATTTTACATTAAGAGAAAATAATAATAATTCGTGCAGAAAGATTGTAAATTATATAATTAAAATTGAAACCTTCATTTGCATCTTTGTCAAACCATACAAGAGTAGATACTTCGTTTCTGTTAGTGATATAAACAATAGGTATGGTCCATCGATATCTGTAAGATGTAATTTTGAAATAAGTTTGTCAATTAACACCTCGAGATAAAGCAACTCACCCATAACTTGATTTTGAAGGATCGGATTTGGCATCTTGATCGTCCAAAAATCGTTTTTGAGTTAATGTATAATTGTTTCCAGACTTTTTCACATTAACAACAGGAAAGCCTTCTTGTCGTGTCCAAGTATCCATTATAGCTGTTACATTTAATTTGTTTCCAACTGCATCTTGCAAAACTTCGAAGAGATCCGCCGTCTCTGCATTCTCATAAGCATACTTATTTAAATAGGTACTAATTGCACTGAAGAAGACATTAGATCCAAAGAAGTTCTCCATCATGCGGATTATAGATGCTCCCTAAAATAGACATTTTTTTAAATAAATACAAGACAATACAAAGATAATACAAGATTAATAAAAAGTGCAAAAATTATCAAACAATATATTATATTCATGTACCTTTTTATAAGATATTCCATCAAAAAATGATGTAATATCGTCTGCATTTTGGACATTATAAATTATAGGATGAGAGCTCAACTTTGAGTCAGGAACAAAAACTTTCTGCATTACTTCAATAGGAAATTCCTCCATCTGAAAACAATATTAAATATTATAGATGTGTAATATTATATTTTAAATATTTATATCAATGTTTAATTAAATTATTATTTAAAAACTAACATATCCTTGATGTGGTAGAATTGCATCTGAACATTTAGATGCCATGAATGTAGCAAAACCTTCGTTGAGCCATAAATCATTCCACCACTTCATGGTGACTGCAAAAAAGTATGTCTAATGTTTTCATTAATTCACAGTTAATTGATATAAAATATTTACCTAGATTTCCAAACCACATGTGTGCCAATTCGTGACAGATTACGTTAATGACATCACGCTTATCATAAATGGAGTTACTATTGTCATCATAAAGCATTCTTGTTTCTCTGTAAGTCACTAAACCCCAATTTTCCATGGCGCCGGATATAAAATCGGGAATGCCAGCCATATCTGTATAAATAAATAAATAAATAATCTAAATAAATATATAAAATTTTATGTGTGTGTGTGTGTGTGTGTGTGTGTGTGTGTGTGTGTGTGTGTGTGTNTGTGTGTGTGTGTGTGTGTATATT
>NW_012130068.1:6025337-6031408 GCF_000143395.1 Atta cephalotes | reverse complement strand
AAATAAATAATAATATAATTTAATTATGTGTGTGTGTGTGTGTGTGTGTGTGTGTGTGTGTGTGTGTGTGGTGTGTATGTGTGTGTGTGTGTGTGTACATTTAAGAATAAATCCATTGAGACCGTTAAACATGTATAACAAATTTAACTTTATTTCAATCAATTATTCCTTTTTCGTGCAAATTATTTTTGCATATTTACCGAGTTTTGGTAATGGATAATCTATGTTGAATAAGTTTATATAATATTCGATAGCTTTCACGCCAATATCCAAAGCAAAATCTCTTTTCTCTTTCGATTGTAGTCTTGTAGTATAGACAGTGATCGGAAATTTTCGATCATTTAAGCCATTCGCCATTCTACTTGTACCAACAAAGTCACTGATAATAAAACAAGCTAGGTACGTAGACATGGGCACAGTTTTTGTGAAAGTCACTGTTGCTAGATCACGTTCCGGTGTATGTAGTTGCGTACTCTAAAATAAAAATAATTCCTCAATACACTGTTTAATAATTTCAGTTTTTCAGAAAAAGGTAATAATTATTACCGTCAAAAATTATCGCGTACCTTTACATCCATATTGGATAAGGCACTATAGCAATCATTCATAGGATGAACCAGTTTTATCGAAAATTCTGCCTTAAAATTGGGTTCATCGAAACACGGGAAAGCTTGTCTAGCATAAGTTGGCTCGAATTTGGTAGTTGCAATGTACCTATTCATTAAAAAAATATATACAATACATTATAATTTATTTTACTATATTAATGAATAAAAAATTATTTAAATTTATTACAAAATTTGTGCATTTTTTATTTAGTAAAATAAAAAATTTATATTACCTGGTTTCATTAATTTTTTCAGTCTTATACTGATATTTGCTGTTATAAAATCCAACTATTTTATCTTTGAGACTTCCATCAAATTCCAGGCTCAAGTTATATAATCCAGATTTAATATCGTTTTCAGTTGTTATCATAAAAATTTCATATTTAATAGGCTTGCTGATGGAAGAAATATTAATTTCATAGTCTTCATCTAGTCCATATGTTATTAATTTTACAGATGTAATGTTGAGATCTTTTTGATGAAGAGCTATGGATGTCCTATTGTTGTCCTGCTTGACATCAATAAGAATGGTCACCTTTCCGGAAAATGTACTTTCTTTAAGTTTTGGATGCAAATAGAGGTCATAATGAATAGGTACGACTTCTTTTGGCAATCTCAAGCTTTCATCAGGATCAAACATTATTGTATATGCCTCTGGTCTATTCGAATCTACAAACAGAATTAATATATGTAATAGTTATCTACAAATAATCATTACGTTGCACGCAGATAAATCTTAAAATCTTTATTTGACTGATATCATGTTCGATTAATCTTACATGTTGATGTAACCAATAAGGGAATGAAATGTCGGCTATTATTCCGCAATATAGATTGAAAACAAAATTTAGCTAGTGTTTGATTCAGCCTAGAAGTTCAAAGAGAGTTATAACCATGCAAATCGGATCCGAATAAAATATTTTTGGAAAGTAATGTTATTTTGGATGATCAGTAGTAAGTATAGTAAAGTAATATTTGCGTTATATTACAAACATCAAATATTTGCTAAATTTAAATTATTGGTATTACACATTACTGCTGTAAAACACAAAGCATTTTTTAGGCACGAGTTTCTTCTCTAAGTATAGTAAAGTAATATTTGCGTTATATTACAAACATCAAATATTTGCTAAATTTAAATTATTGGTATTACACATTACTGCTGTAAAACACAAAGCATTTTTTAGGCACGAGTTTCTTCTCGATCAGCTGATCATGAAATCGGAGCATAGAACGGACATTCACTTTTTGTCTTTAAATACATTTACATTCTGTTAACATGGCTATTACAGTCATCACATCTTTTAAAATCTTATCTTTTTTATCTATTTGTATACGTATTAAGTACTTTAACATGACGATTCTAATTATTTTAAACACTTGACTGTTGAAATCGGAGTATTAGGCTGCGATTATGAATAGAAGATTCAATTGAAACTTGATTATCACTTCACATTATCAATAAATACTAAAGAGAACAAAAACCCGAGTTGAATATGTAACATATTTATATATATTTATACTTTTGTAATTGTAGTAGTAAATGTAAACAATATATGCACCGTTTAACTGCTTTGGTTCATATAAGTTTCCTTCCTACCTTCTACTTCAAATTCAGTTCATGGACATATGAATGTCTACATGTCTAATCGATAACTGAACTTCAAATGTTTTTCAAAAAAACTTTTGATATCTCGAAAATTATCTGTCAAAATAATAAATCTGATAATATGAAATTTTTTTCAACGGAAGAATTTTATAGAGTAACAGTTTACTATAGTGACAGTTTACTATAGTAATTTCTAATAATCATAATTTCTATATTCATAATCTATTAACTTAAATTGTAATTCTTTTTTAAAAATATAAAAATTTTTAAATAAATTTTTCTATCTGTTAATATTCTTTATTATTATTCTTATAAACATAAGTTTTATATTTTCTTGAAACTATATTGTAATACAGGCAAATCATCTGCGGATAAAATTTATTATAATTATTTGTTGAAGAAGTATCAAAAAATCTATTTTCAGTAATAGAATGACTTGTATATTTTCCAAAAAAAGACTTCAATAAATTTTAAAATATAGAAAAATGTTATTTTATTGTTCCACACGTAAGAGAATATCATCTACAAAGGCACTTTTAAATTTACCGCCAAGTAATTATGAGACTCATGTGAGGCCGGGTTCACATCTTGACGGAAAAGTGGAAAGCGGAAAAGCGGAAGCCAATCGGAACTCGCAGTAGTAGTAGGCGATACATTTCGCTTGTCTGCGTCTGTCTTCCCGCGAGTTCTGATTGGCTTCCGTTTTTCCGTCAAGGTGTGAATCCGGCCTGGGACAGAAGCTTATGTCACCTTGCCGATTGAGTTGACAAAGTGATAACTCGTTGATTAAACTTTCGTTAAACGCATTATAAATATATTTGCATTTCGCGAGCAGTTTTGTCTTTTTCTTATGGAACAATTTCTTTTTTCAGAAACTTGTGGACCTGAGATGTAATTAATAAGCACGACATATTAACATGATAATTTTTTATCACATTCAGTAGAAATTACTCCACTTTGGCACTGATAACAGTTGAATTTTTCGTATCCTCACCGTGTCGACTGTAGCTCGTTGCCTCGACAGTCTGGTTTAGCAAAACGACTAATATTGCCAGACAGGTGCAAATTAAACTCAAGATAAAGCAAGCACCGCAGATAAAACAGAGGAGAGCGGAAATGGTGTTGTTACTACAAAGTGGCTTCGATATCGTTGCTGATGTTGCATCGAGACGAAGCGCGCCGCCTTTCGGTCGGCTTTCGACTTTGTTGTTACTCATTATTGGGATACAACAAAGGAAAACCGAGTAATTTAATTCAATACTCCTTACGCAAGATGTAAAGAAGATAATCAAAAACACCTGTAAAGAAAAAAATTGATAATTCTAAAATCAACGAGTCGAATAACTATTCGAAATATAAAAAATAAACATAAAGTTTATATTTTTTAAAATGGACTAAAAACAAATTGAAAATACATGTAAATAATTTCTTATTTAAATTACAGTTTTCAAAATCAAACATTAAAAATTGAGCAATTAGAGGAAAGTGGGGAGGATTATATGCTATAGAATTATAAGCTATATATATGAACATTCTTCTATCGATTATTCACGATTTTCATATTGAATAATTCTTCATTTGATAATGTATTTAACAAAATGTAAAAAAAGTCAAAGCGAAAAAGTTTCGTGTAATTGTACGTATAGATTCGGTAATTATGCGCAAAACAAAAAAAATTGTAAGAAATAAATAAAATTAATGTTCTATGGAATATTGATAAAATGAAAAAATAACAACATATTTTTTAAACAAATGTAATGGAAATATATATATTAAACCAATATATTAATACAAAATTAATACAAAATTTAAAAAAATAATAAAATTGGAGAATAAATTGTAACTGAGTCTTATGTATATTTATGAGCATCTGAAATAATACAAAGAAAAAAACGAAAAAAAAACAATGCTAGTCGTATTCAAGACATATTGTGTATATTTCAAAATACATTTGCCAAACTGACTCGATAAGAAATGATTACGCAAAAACTTTTTAATTTAGCTCAATAAATAATAGTTCAAAAGACGCACGTAATAACATATTTTAGTAATATGATTAAATAAACAAATTAAGGATACGGATTTACTGTCTTATTTTCTAGATGTCAAAATTATTCTTAAAATATACAATTTTACTTTTTCTCTCTTTGGCTGTTAACTTAGAACATACATACTGGAAGGGCCATATCGTATGTAATCAATGTAATAAACCAATGTAATAAAAGTGTCTCCAAAATCTATTTGTTCTTATCTGAAGCTTGTTTGCTGGGCGCTTGCGCGTGATGATACCGGGTAATTCGAACTTGGAAAAATATAGTTATCAAAATGTTATTTGAAATTTGAAAATGATGGAAAAAAATGTTCCCAGCTATCGAATTATCGTCGTTGTTAATTATAACTATACATTTAAAATATACATATATTTTATATAATTTATATAATTTAAATCAATTCAATACATAACCTTAGAGCTTGGCTTAAAATTATGTACGAAGTAAGACTATACTTACACAAACATTTAGAAAAGGATAGATGTTGATGTCATCGACAGTCACCTATGGCCCTTTCAGTTTATATGTTCTAAGGCTGTTAACTACACTTTTAAATTATATAAGTTATAATTGTATCCTAAATACCTCTAACTAAAAGTTTCCCCGCGGTAGCATCTCCATCTATCGAAAAAGTATTAAAGAATGTGCACAATTAACCACTGCGCATAATTTTACCCCACTTCCCTATTTATAATGAATTGGGTCCATTCTGTAATTATAAAAATAATAAAACCATAAATCGATTAGATATTTTTCCGACATACATGATTGGTAAACATGTATAACACTATTCAATAATTAAATTTTCTCCAAAGTATCATAGTACATACATCAAAGATTTTTTTTTTGTAATGATGCTGTCATCAGAATTTGTGTATCAGGATTTTTAATATTGGAGTGAAGATTAAAAATCATTCCAATTTGTTATTATATTTCAATTTACTAAAAAATTAAAATTTCTGACGATAGCATCCTGTTTAGCAGAAATAAATCTTCCTAATATGTATAATTAATATCACAACATTTCAAAGAGAAAAAAAAGTTTTTTTTGTTAAATTGTGAAATTTATTTTTTTTACAAAAATTCAAATAATTTAACTTGATGAAAATAAGTCGTATAATCATAAAATTTATTTGAAAGTTCTTGCTGAACTGCATTTTATGTGCTGTAGATTTTATTTAAAAACAAGATTTTATTATGCCATTATAAAAATGTTGTGAAAATGGCCACAAATATTTTACCTCGATTTACTCATATTCTGATGTGCTACAAAAATTCTGCTAACATCGCGAAAAAATCTTTGAGGAATGTACTATAGCATTTTAAAAAGAAAAAAATGACTTTTTGTCGAACAGTGTAATTGATCAAAATGGATCTTTGTACTCCAATTTTATGTGACGTAGACAGCATCCATATATAAGCTTAATGTGGGCAATAAATGACGATACAAACTCTCTTGATGACTTGTTAGAAATAAATTATTGCAGTTAGAAGATACACGCGCCACAGTCCACTGCACTCGATATGTGAGATAAATTAATGCGTGATGCACTATCTATAGAATGCACACGTGTGTTGTCGCGCATGCAAACTTCGATTATGGAATGTAAGATTCGTCATTTCTTCATAATACTGTTACGAATTAATTATTAGAAAATTTGAATTACTTTCTTATGCAAATAATAAGTACAATTTTATTAGGTTACAACTTTGCTTTCGCCGTTTTTTTTCGAGGCTTTATTGTAAAAAACTGGTTATATTAGGTGTACAACTTTGCTTCCGCCGTTTTTTTTCCGAAATTTG
>NW_012130068.1:6008141-6024033 GCF_000143395.1 Atta cephalotes | reverse complement strand
ATTCACGACACGTTCTTTCACTAATAGCGGCCTCACCATAAGTATTTGAGAGCATTCGATGAGCCTCAGCCGCAGATTTCTTCATATTAAAGCAAAAAATTAAAACCTCCCGCAAATGACGAGAATTTGGCTCGTAAACTGATTTTCAATCGAGAATAACTTTATGATGCAGACACAAATCGACTAATGTTTCTATGGGGTTATGTTGACAGATGCCCAAGTTTATTGTATGACGTCTATGATCTATTTCGACCATCACTTACCGTTAAAGCCATCTAGGAAAACGGCGGAAGCAAAGTTGTACATCTAATATTACAAAATATATAATTATTATTAAACAAAGCAATATTCTCTTACTGTGTTTTAAATTCATGTATTTATAAGTGAAATTTTTATTCGATCGAAGGGATGAAATGATATCGCACTTTTCTAGTTCAAGACAAATCGTATTCCGAAGTTATAATAATATTGTCTAAAGATACTATTTCATGCACAATAAAACTACGAAATATAATAAAACTTACCTTGTTCGTTCGTACTTTCTAGGACACGTGACTTTTGTCCTCGGATTAATTCATCGGTACGTTACCCACATATCGAGTAACAAACTGATTATTATTACGAAATACAAATGAGAATATGCGATCTTTCGTAGAGTTTTTATAACAAATGTTTTTATCTTTGTGTGTCTGGAAAATTTCCATGCTACATTAAATTTTCCAATCTATCCGATTGACAACTATCCTATATTGCTTTTAGCATATCTAGCTCTCTATTTAACTCTCTCTTTTTTTATTCCACGATTTCACGTCACTTTTAACGAAGTCAAGGTGATCACAATATGCGTTGATATCGTAGAAATTTTAACAGAATTCTGAAAAGTAATATGTTACAATTGTAGTTATTTAAAAAATAACAAGTTACTTTTCAATTATTTTTCTATTAATTTTCTAGTAATTTTTTTGCTATTTTAAATACAAGAATCTCATACATTTCTAAAATTATTAAATTATTTTATTTATACTAAATATAGTATAGTATAAGCATGTTGTAATGATAAATTTGGTTGTATATATTATATTTATAATAAAATAATATTTATTTAAAAAATCAAAATTATAAGATGTGTTTATATATTATAAGGCACTCAATTCTTAATACATTTATAGAGTGTGATTGAGAATAAATATATTTTTTTAATGTTCAAAATGATTGTAAAATTTCTTATTCATTTATTTCGAAAATTGATATTACAACTCTCACTATAATAAAACAGTTTTTTTATATACAAATAAATTACAAAGAAACAAGTTACAAGAAAAAATACAATTTTATCAATTAATAATGTTTTTCAAAAAATATTCACTTATTCATTACAATAATGTGATTTATTACAAATACCTTTGAGTTCTTCCAACTTTAACAATTTCATTTCCACATATTCTTATTTAAAAAGAAAAGCACAGGAAAATATTTAGTATTCTATTCTTTCATTATTAATTATTAATTATTATTTATTATTTGAAAATTATAAATGTAATTGTTTCATTGCACAAATTCACACATACTTTATTTATATTTGGTTTTCAAAAGCTCTTTCGTTACACAGTAAATTAAAACAAGAAACACTACATGAAGTACAAGAAAGACATACGATAAAAAATATTTAAACAACGCGGAGGAAACTCATAAATTAAAAATCTTGTGTAACTATATCTTAATTAAAGATCTATCATTCAATTTCACTTCTCGATCTCCTTCTCGCTCGATCATCCGAGAGAAACTGCGCGTTTAAGTGCTGTTGGTGACGGTATGTAAGAGCCGATTCTCTAACGAAAATCGTTCTTAATTGAATATTACACAATGACAGCCGACTTGCATTCAAATTCGCTAGCAAAATTGACTTGAATTAACCGTCGCGTACACACGCGTTCATTAACATCCGTCGAAATTGATATAATTAATGACTCCCACCTCTCTGTCACGAGGCAAAGCTAATAAGTAGAGCGTATTCATATCGTATTTTCAAAAGTACAATTAAGAACACTTGATTCATTCATACTGTCGCATAAGATTAATTTATATGTGTGAACGATTCTATGTATAATTAAAATATTTTTTTAAATTTTTTCATTGCCTATAATATTCCTTAATATTATAAAATATGTTTGTACAAATTTGTAGAACTGTGTGAAGCAACAATGTATGTAAAGCAACAATGTATAATATTCTTGAAGTAGAACATTATTCTTGAATTTTTATGACCTACAGTAAAAAATAATTTAATTTATGCATCAAGTTCTGCGGTTGGTTCTTATACCTGTATTATCTTTATTTATTTTAAATTTGTAATGTCATACTTATTATTACTGAAGTTTAATTTATTTTAAGTTTAGTAAATTTAAAAATCGCAATATTTTCTAAATATTTTAATTTTGAAATTAATAAGCAATAAACAATTAATTTTTATCACAAAACTTATTCAAATATTAAGATTGATATTTAATTCTTTAAATATGTTTAAAAAATACATCATTCTCTACAATATCTTATTGATAGCTATTTAAAAAATGCAATTGATCATATAATAGATCCAATATTCATAATTTGATGATAATTTTTTCATATATCTTATGAGACAAAAAATCCACATTTGAGGATAATAATCACTTGTGTTAATAAAATGTGATATATATATAATTAAAACTGCCTTCGTATTTAGCATATCTATCAATCATTGCCACGGTAATTGTGTGAATAAACCAAAATATTTAATCGTAGTGTAATTTTAATATATTGAATAATTTTATTAAGCATAGTATTTTGCAAGAGTTCCTTTTCGTAACAACTGTTCGTAGTAATAAACAAAATCACAATTAATTATTTTCAGGCTATTGGTAATACTTTCAACGGTTGAGGTATATGATAAATTATTAAAAATCGATAATGTATGTTAAAAATCGATAATGTAAGTCTTTCATTTTTTTAGTTGTTTTGTATACGACATATTATGTTGGTACATTTAATAGGACTTAAGTGGCCAGTTTTTTAAAAACCATTTATCAAATTTTTTAGTATTTTTATGGAGCCATTTGATATTTTTTGAGATTATCTCGCGAGTTTTTGCTCGATTAGCAACACCGGCACCAGCTATAGGATATTTCTTGAAGAAGGCTTTTATCTCATCTAGTCTACTTTGTGTAGCGAAGGAACGTGTAATGGATGGTATAAGTCGACCAAGATATGAATTATTCAGAGTGTATCTATTCACTAAAAATTCCCAGTTCTTGCGTACCCAGTTCCATACTAATAATGTACCATCGGGATTCATGGAAATCATAGTTAAGCATCTCAAGAAATCTTGAGTGCGGACATATGTCTCATTAGTTGCTCTGGTAATATACCTAAAAAAGAATAGAAATTATTATTTAATTTTGCTTAAAAAATATATTTAAAAAATTGTCAATTTTTATGGATTTAATACTAACTCCTTTAGAACTTTAGTGGATTTTATGCCTGATAACCCCATCATTATTTTATTTTTCTCGCTGGGGTCGGTCTCGTCTTTAAATTTTTCAAACATGATGTTCCACTCGTTCTCATCTGAATGATAACGCATACCTAAATAAAAGATTTGTATTCTATTAGAACTTTTTAATAATCGGATGATTTTGAGAATGGATGATTAAATAGACCAACCATAGTAATAAACCAATTCGCGAATATCAGGATGCTGCGGCTTCTCTTCTATCAGCCATTCCTTAAAAAGCTCTCCGACTCTTTTTAGGCATTCAGGTGAATTCATTGCACAGGCCAATTCGATTACCGTAGATCGCAGTATTCTGTTCACATATGTTAACGGAACATCTTCAATTGTCTTATCGATCCAAGCTACATTATTCTTGTAGACGGTGTCTACCAACATCAATACAAAAGACTAAAAATACATTATGTACATGAAAAAATAATATTTATAACGGCAAAAATAATTTGTAACAATGTGATTAATATATTGCCTGAAACTTGTCCGCAATATATGGTTTAGATGAAGAAGTCAATAGAGCATACATCGTCATCAATTTCGATTTCGCAACCTCCCATGGAAAAGCGTGACTTTCCTTGATGAGATATACACTTATATCCATTACAGTGTTATATTCAATCTCACCGGCATCAGCTAAACTAAACATGTCGTTCAAAAGATTTGCTCGATCCAATGAGGATATTTTCTGTAATAAAAAAAAGAGTAGGTCTAAATAAATTTTCGAAGAGATTATTAATTAAAAAGTGAGAATATAATGCGTATTAATTTATATAGTAATAATTTTTTGTTTATAACTTTTGAATTAATTGGAAAAATTGCATGATTTTACCGTGTGGCAAGAACAAAGCAATTCCTTGAAAGTTTTCCATTCCTTTTTGTAATTAACTTGATAAAAGCCAACTTGGCCTGCGTTTAATTTGATCCATTTGGTATGTTTGTCGACCTTAATCACCACTATAAAATATAAAATTTTACAATAACAAAGAACAAAAATAACGTGGAAACAATTCGTATAATAAAAAGATTATAATACGAAATCGAACATTTATTTGCATTCCTGTCGAACCATACAAGAGTGGCTTTCTTGTTTCTGTTAGTGATATAAGTAATAGGTATGGTCCATCGATATCTGTAAGATATAACATAATTTGAATATTTGTCAATTAGTAAATAAAGTAACTGGAGAGTAACCTGTAATTGGATTCTGAAGGATTGAATTTGGCATCTTGATCGTCCAAAAATCGTTTCTGGGTTAATATAAATTTGTTTTTAGATTTTTTGACATTAATAACGGGAAAGCCTTCTTGTCGCGTCCAAGTGTCCATTACAGCTGTTACATTTAATTTGTTTCTAACCGCATCTTGCAAAATCTCAAAGAGATCCGCCGTCTCTGCATTCTTATAGGCATACTTATTCAAATAGTTACTAATTGCACCGAAGAAGACATCAGATCCAAACAAATTTTCCATCATGCGGATTATAGATGATCCCTAAAATAGACAATAATTTGAATAAATAAATGAGATAAAAAAATTAGTAAACAAGATAAAAACTATTATTAAGATATCAGATTTGTATACCTTTTGATAAGATATGTCATCAAAGACTGCTACAATATCATCTGCATTTTGGACATTATAAACGATAGGATGAGAGCTTAATTTTGAATCGGAAACGAACACATTCTGCATTATCCATATAGGAAATTGCTCCATCTGAAAATAATATTTATATATTATTGATATATTTTTTATCATATTAAATTTTTATATCAATGTATGATCATATTATTATTGAGAGATGACTAACATATTCCTGATTTGGTACAACCGCGTCTGAACATTTAAAAGCCATAAATGTAGCGAAACCTTCGTTGAGCCATAAATCGTTCCACCAGTTCATAGTAACTGAAAAAAAGATATATCTTACATTTTCATTAACACATTTAATTAAGATATGATATATTTACCGAGATTTCCAAACCACATGTGTGCCAGTTCGTGACAGATTATGTTAATTAATGCGCGCTTATCATAAATGGAGTTACTACGATCATCATAAATCAACCTTGTTTCTCTATAAGTCACTATGCCCCAATTTTCCATAGCGCCGGCTTTAAAATCGGGAATCCCAACCATATCTGTATAATAGATAAAGTTTTATATATATATATATATATGTATACATAAGAATTTAATTAATCCGAGATCTTTAAGCGTATATAACAAATTTATCTGTATTTTAATTAATAAATCTTTTTTGTAATCTATTGTTGTATATTTACCGAGTTTTGGTAATTGATAATCTATTTTGAAAAAGTTTATGAAATATTCGATAGCTTTTACGCCAATATTCACTGCAAAATCTCTTTTCTCCTTTGATTGAAGTCTTGTGGTATAAACACTAACCGGAAATTCTCGCCCATTTAAGCCCTTTGCCATTTTACTTGTGCCAACAAAGTCACTAATAACAAAAGCAACTAGATACGTGGACATATACACAGTTTTTGCAAAGGTCACTGTTGCTAAATTACGTTCTGGTGTATGTATCTCCGTACTCTAAAAAAAAATGACTCAATAAACTGTTCAATTGTTTAATAGGTTTTCAGAAGAAATGACAATTAATGCCGCTAAAAATTATTATTCACCTTTACATTCATATTAGACAAAGCATGATAACCATCATCCATGGGATAAACCAGTTTTATCGAAAATTCTGCCTTCAAATGGGGTTCATCGAAACATGGGAAAGCTTGTCTAGCATATGTTGGCTCGAACTGAGTAGTCCCAATGTACCTGTTGATTAAAAAAGATACATTATAATTTATTTTGTTACATCACGGAATTAAAAACAAATGTAAATTAAATTTACATCACAAAATTTGTACATTATTTATTTGTAAGATAATAAATTAATATTACCTGGTTTTATTAATATTATCACTCGTATACTGATATGTACTGGAATAAAATCCATCCATTTTGACCTTTAGACTTCCATCAAATTCTAAGCTCAAGTGATATAATCCGGATTTAATTTCGTTGTCAGTTAATATCGTAAAAATTTCATATTTGGAAGGCTTATTGATGTAAGAGATGTTAATATCATAATTTTCATCTAAATCGTACGTTAACTTTGCAGATTTTACATTGAGATTCTTTTGATGGAGAGCTATGAATCTCCTGTTGTAATTCCGTTTGACATCAATAAGAATGGTCACCTTTCCGGAAAATGTACTTTCTTTAAGTTTTGGATGCAAATAGAGGTCATAATGAATAGGTACGACTTCTTTTGGCAATCTCAAGCTTTCATCAGGATCAAACATTATTGTATATGTCTCTGGTCTATTCGAATCTACAAAAAAAATTATTATCTCTAATTAATAATTATTTATAAATAATCGTTATAAATTGCTCAGATGAATAACGCATCATGTAGAAGGTAGAGTTTTTGTAGAGTTTTTATCTGATTAATATTATATTTGATTGATTTTATATATATGCTGATGAAATCAATGAAGAAATAAAAGGCTAGATATATATATTATTCCACAATAAATTGAAAACAAAATTTTGTTACCTGTTGAATGAATCAAAAGAGAGTTGAATATAAAACATTTTTAGAAAGTGATGAGTCATTATCAGAGCTTTATTTTTTTTTAATATATATTTTAAAATAAACAAAATAAAAGAATTATCTAGTATTTATTATTTTAAATAACTTTTTCTGATTTATTTCTTATTAAATATTTTAAGTTTTCTGAACCTATTTTATATTTTTTTGTTTTAAATAAATCAATTTTTTATCGCTTCTTACAAATTTATATTTTAAATAAATTTCTGAACTTCATTTTATATTTTTCATTTTAAATAAATCATAACAGTTATTTTATTGAATCCTTATAGATGATCAGTGAAATAACATTTGTATTAAATTTCAAATATAAAATATTTGTTTAATTTAAATTATTATAAATTATTAAATTAATTATTGTAAATTATTTTAAATTGGATCGCTGTAAAATGTGGTTCATTTTTCGTGCACGAGTTTTTCCCCGATCAGCTGATCACGAAATCGGAATATGATTTCGCTTTGAATTGATTTAAACAATTTGTAGATGTCCGAATATATTTGCGTGTTTAATCCATACTATACTTCAAGTTAAAAATAACTTTTGATATGAAAATAATTTTGTTAAATAATAAGTCTGACAATAAATAAAGCACTTGTTCTCTTCAACAGAAAAACTGTATCTAGTAATAGATTAGATCTAATTGTTTCTAATGATATCTAATCATAATCTCATTATTTTGTTAAAATACAAATAAATTTCTTAATAAATTTTTTTTAAATATTGTTTATACGCAACATTAACTAATTAGCTAATTATCAACAAAACTTAAAAATAATATTCTTAGGTGAGAAAATAGACATAATTTCAATTTTTTTATTATATTTGATTGCAGGCAAATTATTTGGACAAGATTTTATTATTATTTTTAAAAAATATAAAAAATGTTTCGTCGGTAGCGAAGTAACTTTTGTTTATTTTCGAAAAAAAAGGCTCCAATTAATCTTAAAGTATAGAAAGATACTATTTCACTATGCCATACTGAAGAGAACTGTTGGAACATTCAAACAATTTTTAAATCTACCGCCAAGACATCATGAACTCATATGAGATACCCACGAAGCTTGTTGCGTTGAAATGCAAACATGTTAAATATTAAATTTTCATTAAACGCGCTAAATGCACCTCGATTTATATTTTATAATTTTTCTTGTGGATTAATCTCTTTTTTTTCAAAAACTTGTGGCTCTACAATGTTATAATCAGTAAGTATGACACATTATTATTACAGGAGCAATTTTTGAGAAAATACTCCATTTTAAGACTGACAACAATTTGAATTTTTATGTTCTTACCATGTTGACCGTAGCTTTCCGCCTCGACGATAGTTTGGTCTAATACAATGATTAAGGTTGCCAGATGGATGCAAATTAAACTCAGGATAAAGCAAACGCTGCAGGATTTGCTACGACAAAGTGATTCCGATTTCATTAATGCTGCATCGAGGCGAGGTGCGCCGCCTTTCGGTCGATTTTCGATGTTACCCATTATTGGGGTGCATACAACAAAGGAAACCGCGTAATTTAATTTACTACCCTCTGTGAATTCTCAATTACTTTAGGCAAAGCGTAAAGAAGGTTATTAAATCTGTAAGGGGAAAAATCGATAAATTGCAAAATCAACGACGCTCAATAACTATTCGAAATATAAAAAATAAATGTAAAGTTTTTAGATTTCTAAAATATAGATCTCAAAAATAAATGACAATATGTGTAATTTTTTTTTAATTACAACTTCGAGACAAAATATTTTTAGTTCGATTTTTAGCGATTATTTATTATGAGTTGGGATTACTCTATATACGTTGTTATTTCTTCAATTTTAAATAAAATTACATTTAGAATAAGTTTGCTCTACAATTGCAAAAATAACAATTAGCTGAATATTTCTTTGACACGCATAATTACTATTAAATATGTATACTATTAAAATATGTACTATTAAATATGTACGATTGATCAAAGATTGCTTCAATTTTACATGATATAAACAACATCTATATCAGTTTAATAAACAATAAATACACGACGATACAAAACTCTTTCGTAACTTCTTCTAAAAATTAATTAAAGTTAGAAAATGCTCTGCGCCACTATAGTCCACTATAAAGTAGTGAATAAAGCCTACCTTGGTATACTATCTCGTTTATGCTTTCTAGGACATTTGACTTTTGTCTTCGGATTACTTCATTAGCACGATTACTTTATCTGCGCATATCAAGTTGTATAATTCAGTCACAGTACAAAATCTAATTGTGAGAATATATAATTGCCGTATTGTTTTTATAATAGTTCTTATCTCTATATGAAAAATTTTCATTCTACACAAAATTTCCCAATCTATTTGATTATCTATTTGATTTGAACAACAATTGACTACTTTTGATATCTGTATCAACTCTCTTATTCGTCGGGGTTATTTTTAACAAGGTTGGTCTAATCATAATTTAATGTGATAATACCGCAGAATTTTTAATTAGACTGATGATAACATTATGGGAGATAAGAAACATTCTTTTGAGGAGACGATAAAAATTACATTCATTGATATATATTCATTGATATATTAGGTGTAGTAAAAAGAAATCCATTATTTTTGCGTGAAATTGAATGGAAAAATAAAGGATTTCTTTTTACTATACTACTAATATATTGTATTTATGCGCATAGATGTAACGATTTAATTTTCTTTTAATTAACGTATTTTATAATTCAGGAAGTTATTCTATTATTTGTATTTTAAAAAAATAATCATAAAAAATGTTCATAATAATTATAAATCTTCTTGTTTGTTCTTTTCAAAAATTATCATCAAAACTATCACTAATTGATGTAGTTTTCCTTTCTTAGAAATAAATCACAAAGAAGAAACACAATTTTTATTAACAATAAGTTTGGAAACAAGACCATTTATGTTAAATACAATATATTACTTTAAATACGAAACACCATTATGATCTGAATGTTAAGATGTTGAATTATTATATATTTATATAAATGAATTAATTTCAGAAATGATAATTGCGTGCCGATATGGTTGTCGAACTTTCAATGCAATCAATCTAAAATATTAATAATCCCCCCAAATTTCCCAAATTTAATCTTAAAAAACTGTAATAAACTTATTGCGAAAAATATTGCCCCGGAGTATTGCCGGGAGTCGAACCCGGATCTCTTGAAAATATTGGCTGCTGCAGCAATTTAGATGGATTAAAATGTTATACCATATTCAGTCAATCTTTTCTTTCAATATATATTCTCTCTTTTTTTTGAAAATTATACAATATAATCATTTTTTTACACATTTACAGTTTTCATGTATTCATCGAGCTCTTCCGCTGCATAATTGAAATACAAGGAATATTATGTGAAGTAGATACAAGAAATATGTATGACAATAAGTATTAAAACACAACATAAGACTAAATTAAAAGTCATATGATCTTTTAATTGAAAACTTATTATTTAGTTTCTTCTTCTCAATCTTCTCCTCGCTCTATTATTCGGAAGAAAACTGTTTGTTTAAATTGGCGGCGATATGCAAATATGCAAAAAAATTTTTTAATAAAATTTGTTCCTAATGACACAATATCAACGACTTGTATTCAAATTCACGAAAATTGGTTTGAATTAATCATCATGTACACACGCGTTCATTTATCTGTTGAAATTGATGCAATTAACGGTCACCGGCAAGGTCAATAAATGGAATGCTCCTACATTGTGGAAAGTGCAATTAGAAGCGCTTGATTCATTCATAATGTCATCTTATGAAATTAAATTATATATTAATTTCATGTGAAATTGGAATATTCTTTTTACAATTTATTTATAGTTCTACATAGTAATATTTAATATGTTATATATGTTTATTTAAATTTTTAATGTCAAAATTCATAATTATCATTATTAAAGTTCCTAATTTATACCATTTCAAAAGTTATCTTGTTACAGACTCTAGATGTTAAAACCAAAAGTAGAAACCAATAGGGCGAAGAGAGAATAACGTAATTATCAGTACGCAAAGTAATAAAGTAAAAAATCTTTATTCCTTTATTCCAAAATTGATGATGTTATTCAAATAACTTAAAATACAAAATTAGTGTGTGTATGTGTACATACTTTATATGTTAAAATTGAGTCACCAACAAATTACCAGATTTGTTTTAGAAATCTGTTAATAATATACTAAATAGTCAATAATCAATTATAATTAAAAATATTAAAGTAATTTAAAATAAGAAAGTGACTTACCTTGACAAACACAGGAATCCTCTTAAAACTTCGGATTACAATTGATAAATGTTAAAATTAAACATTATCGCATTACAATAATGTAACCAGAAAACATAGAAGAGTCATGTACATAAAAAATGATATGAATTTTCGGATGCATCCTACTGATCAACAGAGTAAATATTTGAAAGAGAAAGATCAACATAAACGAAATACTTAAAAATAATTAAGTCAAATGATCAAGATATATAGAAAAATAATTAAGCGATAAAACTTATTTTACATCTATTAAAAGTAGATAAGTATGATAGATAAGCCTTCAATGTCAGAACGTAAATTAAGATCATTTTTTTACATATGAATATGAAGAAATTCAGAATTAATCTTTTGTTTAAAAAAAACCGCCCGACATCAAGTACTTTGACATTTTCTTAATTAAAATCATATTTAAAAGGTTCTGTCATACCAATGCATTTTTTGCATGAAATTATCTCTTTTTTTATGAGAGAAGGGGTCAGTCTCACTAACTCCGATTGACCTAATCGGTCGATAAGTATCAACTATGATTGGTTCAATTCTGCTGAATAGCAAATGCAATTGGTCAACTCCAATTAACAATAAATATACTAACAATCAATTGATTAAGTTAATCAGAGCTGTGAGACTGGCCCAAGGTGTGAAAATAAAATTTACCTTAGTCCTTATAGAAACATACTACTGAACACTATTAATACTAATAGTATTTTGAAGCACTACAACATTATTACAGCACTATAACAGCACTAATACACTATTGCACTACTGCAAATTGCTGCACTATTGCGCACTACTACGCCACTACATTACTGCTGTAGTGTAATAATAATGCAATAATAAATGCTACTGCATATTAGTACTTTTCTACAAAGGATTTTATTAAAGAATGATTACCCTGCTGAGTTTACTTTCAATACTATTAATTTACATTTGAAGTTATTATTTCAAAAATGCACAATTCAAAAATGCAAAAACAAAACAATTTGTTGATTCAATTTTGCAGAGAATATATACACACTAATTTCATATTTCACTATTGAGGAGAACTTAAGAAAATAAGTCAACACGTACAAATTATTTAGGTGACGTCGTAAATTTAAATTTGGAATTAAAATTTTTTATTTTATTACTTTGCGTACTTGCGCTGCGCTTTCATTCGCTTTATTGATTTCTACTTTTGATTTCTGTTTATATAAATTTCAAAGTCATAATGTCTTTAAAATGTTTTAAACTATCTATAAACAAAAAAAATTAATTTTTGTCACAAAATTTATTCGAATATTAAGATTGAATCCAATTATTTAAGGGTAAACAATTTTTAAAAATACGAAGATATTATCTGATTTTATTTTTTAAATAAAACTTATATAGAAAGAAATTATAAAAGGTTTTTCAAAAGATTTTGAGAAAAAAAAATAAAATTTGATATATAATTTTTCATGCTTCGGATAATGTTAATAATATTAAATATTACGGCTATGAGGATAAAATTTTAATAAATATATATATTTCAATATTATGTGTGAATAAAAATATAAAAAGTAATAAAAATTATCACATATTTAATATAGAATTGTTAATATATGAGTCATAATATTGATTAAAGTTATCACATTACAGATGCATTTCGTGTATATACAATCATAGTTTCAAATGTCATAATTGTAAAGTAATTATAACATAAGATTACAATGAGTGCTCATAAAGTTAATATACTTTACTTTCTTGTCACTTACAAGATTCAAAATTTATTCTATAATGTTACTTTATCAATTCTTGCGATATATCCTTGTAGGATTGTGAAATATATGGACCTGTTACGTATGTACATCCGGCAAATCTTATTGCAGGGATCGTAAAAGAGTCACGTCCGACTCTCAGTAAACTGTCAAATGTCTGACCGAAGTTTATGCACACAAGAGAATATATCTTTATCACGATTTGCAAACACGTAATGCACAATTAAATGCCAAGTATGTAATACGAACAGGGCGAAAATCTAGAAACAACAGAAATTTCATAATACAGAGTTACGTAAACTTATGTTGTAAAGGTGCGTCTGTTCTAGGAATATACGTGATTAAGCAAAGCAATTATTAGCACTTTACGGAGGATACACAATCTGTGCGATCTACGACGAGGGATAAATTGCAATTTCGTCACTCAGTACCTCGTGTTTGTGTTGCACTCTCTGTAAAGTGAAACGCGGGATGAGACATTGACTCTCAAATAATAGGTAAGTAAATCGCATACGTAAGTAAACCTAATTAATGAGTCTAAGATTGTTATGTCACATTTACATCTATGAAATATTACCATTATTATATTAATCCATGATGTATTGTAAAATAATGACAAGTACAACATGAAAACAGCATCGATATGGAATCTGCATCGATAACAATAATTTATTTTTATATAAATACAGCGTTAATATATACATATATGTATTTATATCGATATTGTCTTAACAAAACCTACATTCGTGTGGAACAGAACGTAACTATGACCGTGATGAAATCTGATTCCACTGACTACAATGAAGCGTCATTCGTTTTGACGTCTTAAGTATCATATTATATTAACCATTATTTCCCCTACAAACTACTTTTTTAAAGCTTATGGCTTAAAACAACTATTCTCTTAAAGCGTGTGCTTAAAAAAAAAATGATTCGTGACTGATTATGTTACTTTTTTTGAGATTTATGTTTAAAATAAAAAAAATCATGGCCTCTCGCAGGGATCTCGCGCTTGAATTAATTATAATCTACAAATTTGTCAAAAGGTCATTTTGGTCGCAGTAAAAGACTCTAAATCACAGTAGAAATATAAATAGAGTTGTACGAATACGTATATATTTGAGAGCACAAATTTGTACAGTTGTACTGATGGCAAATACTTACGCTTATGGTAATATAAATTCGCAAGAAAGTCTTGTAAAAAATATAATAACGCAAAGAGCAAAAACAGTTATATAAAAATATCAATATAAGACAGAATAAATTTAAAAATATTTCAAAATCTAAATTCTTATTGCAGTCACAAAGTCATACGAGCCTTTCAATATTTTTTATATTAATATATTGGAATGACAAAATATCTAGTGGAACGCACTTCAGAATACTCAAAAAAACGAGCGAATTTATTTCAACAATTTAGTAATATATTTTAATAATAAATTTTTAATGAACTTTAATGAACTTTAATGCTTAAATTGTTTGTCTACAATTTAAACTCATATCAGTTAAAGATTTATTAATACTTCTTTAGATATCATATATTTAATAATGAATTTGATTGAAAAAACAAATTTCCTAAATCTTAATATATATTTCTTTGAATATATAATACTAAATAAACATTTAATTATTTATAAGTATTTATTCAATAAAAAAAAATTAAAAAGGAGTTAAATCAAATTAATGGTTTTTATATCAAATAAATATACGTTTTTATATTTAATAAATATTTACTTAAAATTATTTAAACAAGTATTTATTTTTAGTTTTCTTTCAATGTAGAAACCGGTTAAATCGTAGAATATACTTTAATATGTTAAGTATAATATGTAAGGTAAGATATATATTTTATCATTTGAAATATTCATATTTCTTTTACACTCAAATTAAATTTGTGTATGATGATTTGAATATGTATGTCTAATCGAATTTGCTCTATCTTTAAGATATCTTATTTATCCCAATTTTGAACATGCGTGTTGTTTGAAGTAATTTTAATTTTCTTTTGTATGTTTCAATAGTGACCTATATTTTCGTAGAATTAATTTAATTATCTATTTGTATGCAGGATGTTAAATAATAGACGTAATTGATGTAAATAATGTATATTCATAATCAACTATCACCTATACACATCCTACATACATTATATTTCCTACATACATTACTGTGAAACGCACACCTTATATAGAATGTAAAGATTCACAATATAAATTAAAAAATTTATGTGATTGCTCGATTGTTAAAAAAATTTGTTCGTTCGTGATTATTGTGCGATAGTGATTCTTGTAACAGAAACATTTAATCGTTCATTATTTATTACGAGTCGCTATAATAAAATGATAGATTTTAATTATTATCACGCATTGCGTAATTAACTTTAAGCGTTATATATAATGCGCTTTCATAACAATCGTTTTGCGAAATCGTTATTCGAGGCTATGCGATTAAACTTGAATTTAATATACAATAATTATTTACGGAAGACATACGGAATTCGGATGCCGTGCAACATCAAATCGCTTGTTAATTATGTAAGTAATAATGATTCGATTGCCATCGGGTCACCTATGGAGTTATGTCAGAGTTGACAACAAATCGCTGATTTCTAATTGCATCCGCGTGTAATACTTTTATATAATTTTGTGCGCAATTTTATGATTTTTGGAATATTAATATCAAAATGTTTATAATCACATAACAATGC